>NC_040031.1:504811-519022 GCF_000972845.2 Larimichthys crocea
GTTTGCCAATTACAGACCTCTTTCCCTCCTGATGGGGATGTTAAACTATATGCTAAAGTCTTGCAACCCGTTGGAAATACCTTACAAAGCTCATACACAATGACCAAACTGGTTTTATTAGAACTCGCCTGGCATCTGATATGTCCGTCGCTTGTTACACCTCATTCATGCATCTAGTAGTATCGATTCTCCTTGCTCGGTCCTATCGTTGGACGCTGAAAAGCGTTTGATCGGTTAGAATGGGAATATCTTTGGACAACGTTGGACAGATTTGGGTAGGTTTGCATTACATCAATATGGTTAAGTTTTATACGCAAATCCCTCAGCAATGGTATACACACGGTCATGTCTGCTCTGCCCAGTTCCCAATATTGGGGGCACTCGCCAGGGCTGCCCCCTCTCCCCTTACTTTCGCTCTTTCCCTCGAGCCGCTGGGCAAAAAATAAGACTGCACCCATCCGTACCTTCCATCACTTTTTGTAACACCGAGCATCGTATTTCCTTATACGCTGATGACATTCTTCTTTATGTTGGCAATGCTGGTTCTTCAATCCCACATCTGTTTCCTCCTTTGTATGTTCAGCTCACTCTCTGGATACAAAATTAATTGGAATAAGTCAGTACTGATGCATTTAAATTCTGCTGCGCATCAAGTTCCCCTGCCCTCCCCTATACCAGTAGTCAAAAGCTTTAAATATCTTGGAATTCAAATTTTTCCCTCCACATCGTCCATAGCATAAAAAACTTCAAGGTATATATAGTCAGATTGAGAGGGACTTTGAGCGCTGGTCGAATCTTCCAAATTCTCTTCAAGCCCGAATAGCAATAATTAAAATGGACATCTTCCTCGTGTTAATTTTTACTCCTCTATGATCCCCCTCGCTCCCCCTTTGGGATATTGGGATAGACTCCAGTCATTGGTTCAAGTTTATATGGAAAGGAAAAAGGCCTCACATAAAACTCACGACTCTTCAGAGAGATAAGATCAAGGGGGGCTAGCTCTCCCAGATTTTAAAGTCTATTCCTGGTCCTATGTGCTACGCCCCCTATCTACATGGTTTGACCCGAGTTCCGCTGTTTCTTGGAGACCGGTTGAGGAGATATTGCTCTAACACAGGTTGCAAGACTGTGTGTATGCTAACATACCATTGAAAAAAGCCAAATTACGTTTAGGCCTGTTATTCTCTTTACTTGCATCTTACCGTACTGCAATGAGGCATGTTGGCGCTGATCATAAATGGCATAATCACACACCGATTTCAACATTTCTCACTTCTTACTGGTAATATGCCCTTTTCATTTCCGCATTGGAAGAATAGAGGAGTGAATATATTAAAGGATCTATTTAACGTCCATGGTTTACGAGCTTTTAACGATCTACAAGTAGAATTCGGTCTTCCGGGTTCATCCTTTTTCTTCTATATGCAATTAAGATCGCTATGCGGGCATATGGTGTTCCGTGGGGAGTAGCTCTCCCCACACACCCTCTACGTAAGTTGCTTGCCTCTATGGACCTACACGGGGGATGGTTCTCTAAACTTTACAAATTCCTTTCTGGCCCTATAAATCCTTACCAGTAGAGGGCTTTGGAATAGAGATTTAAATGAAGTTAATGACAGAGAGATTTGCTGGGATACAGTGTGGAAAAACCTTAGTGGCACCTCTAAAAACCCCAACCACCAGTTAATAATTAATAAATATGTTAACAGGATGTATCTCACCCCCAGAAGACGTTATGCTATGAAGATTGCCACATCCCCGAATTGTGATCTTTGTCCACTTAATGTCCCGGGTCGTTTTTGCATGTTTATTGGGAGTGCCCCGGTGTGGTTGGATTCTGGAAGAAAATATCTCTCACTTTAAGTGATATTCTCAAATCAAGATCCCCGTCTCCCCAGCCTTACTTTTGCTTAATGTGACTCTTCTTTAATTTTGTCCCTGCAGCTGACGCCTTCTATGGGCCGGTCTCCAGCCGCCAAGAAAAATGCTGGCCCTTGGTGGCAACCACCACATTCCTTGGCCTGGCAGCAATGGGCCAACTCATTTCTTGAAATTGTCCTGATGGAATGGTCTGTTGCCCGTATGCACGGTGCCAACCATAAGACTTTGCAGGGCGGGAGGCAGCACACAAGTTAGTTAAAGAAGGGTGCAGCACGGCCGATCTTGAATTTTATTTTGAATCTATTATTGTATATTTTATTGTAATGTTGTACATATGTACAGTTTTCAATATTATTATGCCCTGAATTATGTGCCTCTGTTTTGTTTTGCACTTATTGAGGGGTGGGTACAATGTATGCATATGATGTAAACATATATATATTGTGCATTTTTCAATAAAACAAGTTGATCACAAAAAAAACAAACACTAGGAGGTGAGGTGTTTCACTCCCCTCCAGTGCCAGGATTCTCTGGAAAAGAGATAAGAGTAAAAAAAATCATGTAGATGGGTCATTTGGTCACGGCAATGCTACACAATATGTTCTTCTCATAGTCAATATAACCCACAGTGGTTCCAATCCTAGAGTGCAGGCATATGCAGATTTTCTGGGGTAGTTTTTGATACAAAGAGAACAGAGGCATACTGTTGACAGTGTTCTGTTACAGTTCAGCAAAATGCTGTGGCCATATATTGTAAAGCTGGATTCCAAAAGTAAAGAGGAGGATACTGAAACCCTCAGAAATTGGAACCTCTGCACAGTGTTGACAATGAATCAGCTGAATCACAAATGAAAGTTATTATGTACACAAGCTTGTACCTCCCACTTTTTATATCAACAAGCACAGTTATTAATGTTGTGTAGTGATGCTTTATTCAGAGAGTTTCATTTTCTTTCCAGGTTGTAGGAGAGCTCACAAAACATTGTCTACAAGTAAAACGAATGGGACTTTTTATTTCTGCCCCTCAGCTCTATTCTAGCTTCTACATATACTGCTGGATAGTTGTATTTATTATATTGCAGCATATTTATACGCTGGTCATATATATTTTGTCCGCCAGGTCATTCATAGTTCATTACTATACAGTACGTTTACAGACTCAAACTTGCAGGAAGATGTGCTTTTCTTCAATAGGTTTCATGTAACTTCACAGCCGTGTTAGATGGGCTCATGTACAGTTCCCCATTCAAGTCTCAATTTTCCACCAACGTTGCTGGTCAGCTGAAGTGGGATGACTAAAAGTAACACATACATGTTTGAAACATGCAGCTTCTGTTAGCCCAAATCCTAAATAGTCAGTTCACCAAATCTTATATTGGTTTACACGCGCAGCCATAGATTCACTCCTGTTTTCTCTGCATTGGATTACTGTCAGACAAAAAGCGAAAAGCCATCCCATCTAGTGAAGACGTACAGTGTGGAAGTACTTGAGCCCACCTGACAAAGCTGTGCAGCTGAACATTTGGCAAAAAAAAAAACAAGCATTGCTTAATAAAAGTAGCAGCTGCTCTGAAGAATGATGGATATTATTCATTGTAGACACGATTAACTGATTTTACAGCAACATGATTTCTTCAGTGTGATGCTCATGTAATAAAATCTTAAGTTATTTGTTTTGCTGTCTATAGTTAATAACTAAGACAATATTTCCCCCCTAAAATGTAGTTGAGTATAAAATGATATTACTCAAATTAAGTACCTCAAAGTTGTACTTAAAGACAATGCTTGAGTTAGTGAACTTAGCTGCTTAATATATGCAGCCACACTCCTCATGGATAACTGTAGTAGCATGCACAGATGTCCGTCTGACGGTTGATGTGTTATTTCTGGCAGTAAGAGCTGACGAGTGTACGGGCGTAATGCCGAGGAGGTGAAATCTGCCCTCCTGGCTGCCCACCCTGGACTGACTGTGGTCCTCAACCCTGAGAAACCTCGCCGGAACAGCTTCGAGATCACTCTGCTGGATGGAGGCAAAGGTGAAATTCAAGAATAACTTGGCCATTTGGCGTCTCCAGAGAGAGACCGTTATTCTCGGGCCAAGTGCATCTATATTAGTTTTGGACTCTCATCATTTGTACCAGCGATTAACGGTTCAGTTCTCTGGAATTACAAACAAAAAACATTTTTCAAACCCGTTTTTTTCTTGCACTTAGTTTGGTTTTATTTGTAAAGTTTATTAGATATACACCTCAGAGATGGATAGAAGTGGTGACTGTAATTTCTTTTCTTTCTTTTTTTTGTCTGAGGATTGCCCAGAGATATTTGTGGAAAGGCTGATTAGGGCAGGAAAGTACATACCATAATTTAACACATTTTTTTTACCAACTATTGAGTACAACCAAACCTTTTTAAAAAATGTTTACATCACCTCTAAATCTATGGGTGTTCACTAAGGAAGTAAAGCCAATAAACTCTTGCCAACCCATTAAACCCTGCTCACACAGTCAACAGGCTGTATTTACCAGGAATAAGGAATTACTGCCAGGCAGAACAAAATTTGCACAAAAAATTAGGTGTACTAAGACATGATGCTCCCATGACAAATTGGGCATAATGTGTATATTGTATTAATGATTATTTTGCTCTAGAGTTCAGAAGTTGGTACACCACTTGCTGTTTACCAACAACTTGTCTCGAAAGCTTTTAATTTGACTATTATCCTCCCAGAGGCTTCTGTAACACGTGAATGGTTTGCTTATGTTCTACGATGTTCCTACAAATTATTCTGTTGTCTTCTGTGTCGTCCCTGAAGAAACATCTCTGTGGACTGGAATAAAAAAGGGTCCGCCTCGCAAGCTGAAATTTCCTCAACCTGATGTTGTAGTTGCTGCTCTGCAGGAGGTTCTGAAGAATGAGTAGACGCCCAGTGAAGGTTTGTCATCTTAAAGCTGTCTGACTGATATATGAGGGAAAACACTAGATACGAAATTTTTTCAAGGATTGCACAATCACACTAATGTTGTTTTAATTATGCTGTAAAATTAATTATGAGTGCTTTGTACATTATTTTGTATTAAATGTAAACGATATTAAAGGTGGAGTGAATCATATAGGAAAAAGATAAAATACTGATGCTTTGAGTTGGTAGAAAATGGAAAATAAATGACTTGGAGCCACACAACACAGCGTTAGTGTTAGTTTACTACCTTTCTTTTTAGAGAAGATTAGACTTCTGTGTACAAATTAAATGTCACACATGGGAATCACACATGTATTTTAACATAGACCTGTTATTGGAGAAAACTCCTGTACCTTTCAGAAATGTTCTCCACTGATTCATTGAAGGCCTTAAATGATTGCTTTCTCAATTTATACTTATATTTTTACTCTATCATGACATACTTAAGATACTAAAATGGCAGAACATGATTTGTTTTTCCAAATACATTGACTCATTGCATATTAGTTGTTTTTTACCACTGTCTCATAAGATACTTTTCTTGTCTCCTTTCAGTGCTCCCTTAGGTATATTTCCATCTCCATCTCTGCACAGCGTGCATGTGTCATAGCCTGAACTTGGCTTTCCTTTTGTGTCTTAGTATTTAATGAGACATCAGCGGAAACATTAACTGCAATAAAACAATTGTTCTCTTGCATGCAGCCAAGAGTTGAGGAGATGTGGCCCATGAAAGCAGTATGACGAGGAGAGACCAATGAGACGTTCTCAGTCCCTCCTCTGATGAGCCGAGCTTCAACGCTTACATCTTCTGGATACATAGTGACACCCAGTGGAGCCTCTCTGAACTAGTACATTTCTCAGATGTTGTTTTGTTTGTTTTTTTATAGTGCTTCCCCATTTCTAAACACTTTATTGTGTTTTTATGCCTGGTTTTGCTGAATAAAGTGTTTCTTGTTTCTTATTTATTGTGTAGGTTTGTTTTTATGTCTTTACTGTGTGTGTGTGTGTGTGTGTGTGTGTGTGTGTGTGTGTGTGTGTGTGTGTGTGTGTGTGTGTGTGTGTGTTATTACACACTTGGATGATGAAATGTGCATTTTCTTCTTTATACAAATCAGTTTTTACATTATAGCTCAAGATCACACGTGACCTTATCAACAACAAATTAAACTTTCTCAAACTTATTTTTTATTTGTGATCAGTAAAAGTAAAAAAGAAAATAACGTAAATGTTTGTTTTAAACGTTAAAGAAACGTCATAAAAACGTATTTTCAACGTATTTGTCGCGCGTCATCAAATCTTGAATATGATTGGTCGCGTGAGGATGTGACCTCAACATCACGCGCCCAGCACCAACAGCAGCAGCGGTGCTTCGTGAGCTGGGAACTTTATTTTCATTCAACAATAAAGCTCCAAGTCAGTCCGTAAGTACAATACAGGACAAAGTCATCAACTCGGAGGTGTTTACCTGACAATGTGAGAGTAGTTCACCGGGATTTGGAGCGATTATAAGCTGCCATCGCGCCTTTTCATTGCTGAAGTTAGTGTGGTTGAGTTAGCCACGGCCTGCTAATGACCGATGAGGTGAATCATTAGTTCACTGTGCTCAGCTAAGAAAGTCTAAAAGTCTTTTAGATAACTCGAGCCCAAGCGGAGCCCTGAGAAAGAGAGATTTCTGCTTCACGTTAAACCTTAGTGAGGTTAAGATCTGACATAGGGTTAGAGGCTATGCCTGACTAGCCTTCTGATAATATAATAATTTAGTTGTTCTTATATTTATGCTGACATGTTAGCCCTATGTCAATAAACCTAATGGTTAGATATTTAACATTATTCTAAAGCTTCGTGCTTCAGCAAGACATTTAGTATAGTAAGTGATTATGATGTATTTTATTTCATTTATACCTTGCAGTTATTATTTATATCATGGTCACTTACTTTTGTAATATTATTTATATTATGGTCACTACTCTTGCAGTAATATTATTTGTATCATGGTCACTTTCTTTGCAATATTTCTTACACTATGGTCACTTTACATTACAATACTCTTTTTATATTTATTGCCACTTCTATCCTCAGTACTTGTCTGTTTTCAAGGTTGATTGTTTTTCGTGTTTATCGTGTAGGTTATATATATGTCTGTCTGTTTATTGTGTTTTTGTTTTTTTGCGTTTTCTACTTTTTTCTAATTCTGTAGTGTATGCTACACTTCTGCTGTAACAAGTAAATTTCCCTGTGGTGGGATGAATAAAGTATATCTAATCTAATGATTACTCATAAATACATGTATTAATACAAATGAGAATAGTCTTTAACTGCATCTGAAGGTTTGTTCAGAGTACGACAGTATCAGAGACGAGGTGACAACTTGTGTCGTATTGTTGTTTTACTGTTTGTGCGTCGACCTTTTTCTTTACAACATGCAATATTACCGCCAGGTGTTTGTAACACAGGCTTTCTCTTGTCAGTCATGGCAACAGAGGGTGAAGTGAAGACGAGTGAAGATGCTCCACCAACTGGGAAGGTCAGCACCAGGTTTGACCTGGAGAAGGAGACTGAGCTTAGGTTTGAGGTAGAGGCAGGGGAGGCAGCGGAGCAAGTTGAGCTGGAGCTTCTCACGGGAATGGCTGAGGTGTTTGGCTCAGAGCTGAACCGCAACAAGAAGTACACATTCGGACCAGGCTCCAAGATCGCAGTTTTCACCTGGCAAGGCTGCAGTGTGAATCTTTACGGGAAGCCGGAGGTGAGCACTTGCGAATATTTTGAAATGTGCCTTTTATTTTGACCTACTTTGTGAATGTGAGGCTCAAACATATAGTGTCTCTCCTTTATTGCAACAGGTGGCTTATGTGTCCAAGGATACACCCATGCTGCTCTACCTGAACACACACGCTGCCCTGGAACAGATGAGAAAACAAGCAGAGCGGGACAATGAGAGGGGGCCCAGAGTAGGTTTAAGTGAAGAACTACATAAAAGCTTGTCAGATCCAAATGCATTTTGACATTGATTAATTATTCATCCCTCCCTCAGGTGATGGTGGTGGGACCTACAGATGTGGGGAAGTCAACAGTGTGCCGGCTACTATTAAGCTATGCTGTAAGGGTGGGCCGGAGGCCAACACTGGTTGAATTAGATGTTGGACAGAGTGGGGTAAGATGATTTGAGGTTATTATGAACATAATTGACCCAGACAACAGAAATTAAAGGAATATCACCGGCTGATATGTATTATATTACATCACATTAATACAATACACAAGCTGGGATATAGGATGGAAGTGTTGGGAAACATCAGTGTGAGTGTGTAAAGTGTTATGTACGTTCTGCACCTCAGGTGTCTGTACCAGGGACAGTGTCGGCACTGTGCATTGAGCGTCCAGCAGACGTGGAGGAGGGTTTCTCAGTCCAGGCTCCTTTGGTCTACCACTTTGGCTCTACCACCCCAGGAACCAACATTAAACTTTACAATAAGGTGAGAAAAGAAAGATTCTAGACGTTTCGTAATATAGCAGTAAGATGCTAAAACCCAGCTGGCAAACTACAAATTCAGTGTGATGTCATCAGTTAATTTGTTTGTTTTTCTCACAACGCGCAGTTGACCTCACGTCTGGCCGAGGTATTTTCCCAGCGCTGTGAGGTGAACAGGAAGGCGAGTGTGGGTGGCTGTATCATCAACACCTGTGGCTGGGTGAAGGGCTCTGGTTACCAGGCTCTGGTCCATTGTGCCTCAGCCTTTGAGGTTGACGTGGTGCTGGTGCTGGACCATGAGAGGCTCTACAACGAGCTCAAGCGAGACCTCCCTCACTTTGTGCGGGTGGTGCTCCTACCCAAGTCTGGAGGTGTGGTGGAGCGCTCCAAAGAGTGTCGGCGTGATGCTCGGGATGAGAAGATCCGCGAGTACTTTTACGGCTTCCGCGGAGTGTCCTTCTACCCTTTTTCCTTTGAAGTGCGTTTCTCAGACGTCCGCATTTACAAGATCGGGGCACCATCCATCCCAGACTCGTGTTTGCCGCTTGGAATGTCTCAAGATGACACACAGTTAAAGATGGTGCCTGTGACACCAGGGAGAGACCTCACATATCACGTGCTGAGCGTGAGCAGTGCCGAGGACGGAGAGGAAGGTGCTAGAAAGGATATAGTGGAAAGTCCTGTGTGTGGCTTTATTGTGGTGACTAATGTGGACACACAAACACAGGTGATGAAGGTGCTGTCCCCATCACCCAGACCGCTGCCCAGACACACTCTGCTTATCATGGACATCCGCTTCATGGACATGAAATGAAGTAACACTTCAGGGAAGAGGACTCGTTTACAAAAGAAGTGCGGATCAGGGAGGAGTTCTGTTGAGGTTTTGTACCAGAGGAGCTGGATTTTGTTTCCCAGTTGTCTTTATGTACTTACGGACTATGGGGTGGTGGGGGAGACAAAAAGATTTCAGTACTGAAAATAAAAGCTTCTGTAAATTATATTGCATTTATAGTCTGTACACACTGTACAGATGTTTGGCAATCTGTGGCAGGAAATGTTTTAGTGGTGAAGGAATTATTTTTGTAATTGTTTTATAAACAATGTTTTTTTCTCTTGATATAAATAAATGTTTTAAGTAAAAACTTCTCTGTTTTGTGTTCATTATACATTATGGTCAACATATTTTACGATCATACACGTTTTGTTTATCAGTTCACATTTATTTTTATATGCCTAGTACCTAATGGATTATCCATGGCAACATTTGTGTGTCTGTACTTTATTACAACTTCATCAAGCCTGGAAAATCTATAAAAAATTTCCTGGACTTTTACCTTGAAGAAACACAGAACATTTTGCAAATTATTTCCACAAAGCCTCATCCAACACTGCAAACGTATTATGAATGTGTCTGTGAAGTAAGAAACCCATCCTGCCTTCTCTATATACATCCTGTAGTGTTCGTCATGTCTGTTTGGACATACTGTCCATGCTGCAAAGGACACTAAACAGGCATACTAATTGGCATGAAGTACCAGTATGGCAGTATCTGTTTAGGGGCACTACAATATGAGCTCATTTGCTGTTTATTCTCAAAACACTTGCCAGCTGAGACATACATTGGCACTTATCTGTAAAAGTCCTACAGGCGTACTGTACATGCTGTAATGAGTCACCTTGGATATTCCTCTAAATATGAGGGCAACAATGTGAATAATTACAGCTGAGATACAGTAACAATATCCCAAATTTAATGAACATAGTGGGCAGAGCTTGTTAGTGAGGTTTGATAGGGATGAACACACTCCATTGTAACCACCTGGTACAGTTAGTTAAGTAAATCATAATAATGACGAATACTCCTTAGAAATGTATAAGAATCAGTGTGGGACTGCCCCACCCTGAACATTTTCTGCAGACTGTCTTGTGCAGTTGTAGAACTGTTCCTCTTGCAAGAATAAAATGACAAAACCTTTAAAGACCAATTGATTAACTCAAGATCCTTATTTTGTGTCGGTGAATTGCTTCCCAGAAATTTCAGCAACACGCCCCTCTGAAATGAGGCAATTATCGGAGGGATTTGACTGATCAGCTGGACGATGACAGGATTCAAGAATTTGCAGCCGTCAATCCCAAAGTTGCACGTACCAAACAAGACAAAGGAAAAACATTTTACTTGTCTAAGATATTGCCCAGACCAGAGAATGCTGTGAGTGAGTCAACTTTGACAGCATCAGAAGTTGGGGCGGTGTATGATGTCTCTTTATGCAACTCAGCTTTTGGCTATTAGTATAGAGATAGGGGGGAAGAAAATGTCACACCTGCTACTGAGAGATTTACTTTGATCCCAGACTTGTGACACCCCTTGTGATTGTGGACCTAGTAGCTGCAGAAAGGTTTACTTAAATTAACACGTGAGGAATGCGGTAACCAGAGAATATAAAGTATACTGTAATCTATTTGATTTGTACTTTTCAACCATGTATGCTGAACTTTAAAAGATGAATATAAATATTAAATTTGTTGACGGGCTGCCTGATTCTTTTAAAAGACCAGTGGGTAGGTAAGGTAAGATCCCTCTCATAATATTTGTTCTGGGTTTGGGACAAGGTATCCAGAAACTTTGGCTCCTGGGTGGGAAGCTGTGTGGAGGCTTTTATCCAAAACAAATATGTGACACCAGCAATGTAGTTCAATATTAAATAAGCTTCAATGAACTCTACACTGTAATAAAGGATGTACAATATAGAAAGTATATCACGTGGTTGAACTCAAACCTTACATATACAGTAAGTGTTATAAAAATTAGGATTATACTGGGGTGGCAGAGTGTTTAATCATATAAGTGTGTGTGTGTCCTGAGAGACAGGTTAGGGAAGTATCATTTGGATATGAAACATAAGGCAAGGCAAGTTTAGTTTGTATAGCATAATTTGTACACAAGCAATTCATAGTGCTTTACAGAGGCAAGGAAAAACATTGGACATACGAACAAGCAATAGAAAAATAATAATAATACAATAATAATATGGTCATTACTGAACTGAAAACCAAAAAGGACGTTATGATATTTAAATTAGTATCAGTGGGGAGGTGTCCAAGACAGCCCATTAAAAAAATGTATCAGAACCAACTGTTGGAGCTCCTCAGGGAGCCTTTTCTCTCGTAACCCTTTGTTGTGTCAAACGCTCCTTCTTGTACAAGAATAATAAATTCAAATTAAACTTTGATACTTTGAAATCCAGTCCTCCTTGTTCAAAGGTTGCTGAGTCAATCAATATCACACGCACCACTTTATTGATGCGCACGCGCACAAATCCATTACTGCGCGTCATCTCCATCACGCACGCACGTGCATCCGTCATTGTCATGGAGACAGACCGGGGTGACGTAAGGGCACGCAGAATTAAGGAATTATTCACTTTCGTTTGGACTCGAGACGTTGTTGACCTGTGTGAACACCTGTCCGTGAGAAGGTGAACCCAACCTGAAAACTCATCCTACACCAGAGAAAGCTCCGTGAACCCACTCTACACGAGAGGAAAGCTCCGTGAACCCACCCTACACGAGAGGAAAGCTCCGTGAACCCACCCTACAAAGAGGAAGCCCGTGAACCATCTACACGAGAGGAAAGCTCCGTGAACCCACTCTACACGAGAGGAAAGCTCCGTGAACCCACCCTACACGAGAGGAAAGCTCCGTGAACCCACTCTACTACAACACGAGAGGAAGCTCCGTGAAACCCACCCTACACGAGAGGAAAGCTTCCAAATAATACCAAAAGACCAACCTGCTTTGACATGTCACGTAAGAAAACTTTTAACTTTTCCCAAACTATTTATCATCGTCAGTTTTATACAGAATGTATATTTAATTCATGTAAACTGGCCGTTAGGAAAACACAGTTTTTGTTACACCGAGGTTTTTTCCGGTTTATGTTATTAGATGATAGAAATTGGACTGAGTTGAATGCTGAATGTGTTATAGTTTTTTTTAGTTTTCTCGGTGTAAAATATTCTAGATGGTAATATTGTGTGAATGTTTCCGGACAGGCGCAAAATGTTTTAATAATTGTGCTGTGATGAAAAATATCTTAAATTTTAGTTGAAAGCATACTTTTTTGACAATGTACGACCAAAATTTGGAAAAAAAACATTATATTTTTCGAATATGACAAAAAGTATATGTATTTTTCTGGTGTACCATGGAGACCATTGAACGTTCTGGACATCGAAACTTGCAAATGTAAACAAACCGGGGCCCGTTGCCAGAGTAACCTGTTTACATTTGATTTGAAGTTTGTTGTGATGAATGAAGTTTGATTTAAAACGCATCAATATCAATTTAATTTAATTAATTTAAGATTTAATTGAACATACAGTCACAATCAGAGCAACTTTTCAGTTTAACAGTTGATCACTGTCAACTAATTATCAGATATGCTCAAAATGCCAAACAGTAATGAAGTGAAGTGTCTGAAGTCTTTAGATCCACAACCAAAACTGCGTGTACTTTCATCCTGATGTTATAATAATTTACCACGAGGGGCAGATTGTTTTGAGCTTATTTCGGAGGATTAACGCTGTTAATTGCGCGTAATATCATCAAAGTACCACCGTTTGCCGTGCGTAATGGCGCACCAAGGCTATGCACATCACTCTGACGCCGTGGCAGAGAGGAGGATGCGGTCCCAAGCTTCATTCCATATTGGACAAGTCTCTCACCCCTCATGACCACTGGCTCTGCAGAGGAGCTCCTCATCCCTGAAATGCACCCGAGGACACAGGAATCATTCTGCCTGCAGTCATTCATCTAAATGCCTCCCTTAGCTGACACCATACATGAACATTTACTTTTGCATTTTATGCACTTATTTATGTAATGTTAATGATCTTGTAATAGCTTTAGATTATATATATATATATATATAGTAATATATTTTTATTATAAAGTAATTATCATTATTAATCAAAGTATTGCTGATTCTGATACTGATATCATATTTGTTCCTACATTGTTGTTCCTATTCTAGCAAAGAGAGTTCACAATAATAGGATGATATTTATAGAAACACAACTTATGCAGACTTTATGGAAGTAACACAGACTGAAAAACAATGTTACTACTAAATCTGAAGGAAAGCTTCAATTCTTAGCGCTTTGTGCCTTATGAATGCCACACACTGCTTATTAGAGGGAAGATACACAGTTAACATGTTGTCCGACAGTTATTGCCCAGAAAAAATGTCCAAATATCTGCACGTGTCACATTTATTGTTGTTTTCTCTTGAAGTGATTGCAATGCATCTGCTGCAGCGTATCAGAATCTCACTTTTGTTCTCCTTCTCTTCTTCCTCAGGTGGCCCGTTTCGCCCCAGAATCCATCCTGAGATGCCTCCTGACGACCCGGTCGTCAGGCTGGTTGATCAGTTTCGGGAGGATGAGGCTGTGCCTGGTGGCGGTGGAAGGAGGACGTTGGCAGACCTCCCTTCCTCCGCCCCAGCAGGTTTTGCAACTGCATTCGGGTGCAGTGGCAGCGTCATTTCCCTCTTGTCCTGCTGCTCCTCGGGTTCACCCTGAACCCCTCGCTTCCCTCATGCTGCTCGCCTTTTTTTCTCGCCCTCATCCTCATGTTACCATCCGACTTTTGTTTTTTCGTCCTCCTCCTCCTGATCCCTTTGCATGTGGTGATCATGTTCGTCCTGCTGCTCCTCCTGCCGCGGCCTCCTGCCGCTCCTCCTCCCTGCTGCTCCTCCTGCAGCTCCCCTCCTGCTTCCCTCCGCTTCTCCTCTCCTGCTTCTCCTCGCTTTCTCCGCTCTGCTTTCTCCTGCTGCTTCTCTTCCGCTTCTCCTGCGCTCGCTCGCTCTCGTCCCCCATCTCACCTTACAGCAGTCTCTCATCTT
>NC_040031.1:519032-523866 GCF_000972845.2 Larimichthys crocea
AAAGCGTCTAAGCATTTTGACTTGCAGTACTTACACAATACCAAAGGGACAATGCATTTTGGAGGCACTGACTAGTTATATGAGAAGGGAATGTAGTTTTGACTGAAGGGTAAACTGTTTTGGGAGCTGTACAAACATTGCCAGGTGATCCATGTAGTTGTGCAGTACCATCCAAGTTATTTTGACAGAAGTACTGAATGAATCAAAATGTGCCAAAGCAATTGAGAAGGATCCATGCCATTTTTATGGTACTGACTATTTACATGGGAAAGGGATTTCATTTTGAAGCATGGATGAGTAGTTTTGGGAGACAAATTACATTTTGCTGGTTATCTGAAGTGTTGTGCAGAACTGCAAGTCTGTTTGGCCAAATTGCTTTATAGTTATGAGAATGTCATCTCAGTTTCAAGAAATGAGCCAAACCAATGGAGAAAAACTGTAAACCACCCTGCCTTGAAAGACCTGTTCAAAGTGCTAGTGCTAACGGTCGTTACGTGTTTGTGGTACTAAATTTTGTGAATCAAATCATGCTTCTGACATTTATAGTCAAATATGTTATGTAAATAAAATGACAAAACCTTTAAAGACCAATTGATTAACTCAAGATCCTTATTTTGTGTCGGTGAATTGCTTCCCAGAAATTTCAGCAACAGACCCCTCTGAAATGAGGCAATTATCTGAGGGATTTGACTGATCAGCTGGACGATGACAGGATTCAAGAATTTGCAGCCGTCAATCCCAAAGTTGCACATACCAAACAAGACAAAGGAAAAAACATTTTGCTTGTCTAAGATATCGCCCAGACCAGAGAATGCTGTGAGCGAGTCAACTTTGACAGCATCAGAGAGTTGGTGGCGGTGTATGACGTCTCTTTAGTGACGGGACAACTCAGCCTTTTGGCTATTAGTATAGAATAGGGGGGAGAAAAAAATGTCACACCTTGCTACTGAGGAGATTTACTTTGATCCCAGACTTGTGACACCCTCTTGATTGTGGGACCTAGTAGCTGCAGAAAAGTTTACTTAAATTTAACACGTGATGAATGCGGTACCAGAGAATATAAAGTATACTGTATATATTTGGATTTGTACTTTTCAACCAATGTATGCTGAACTTTAAAAGATGAATAAAAATATTAAATTTGTTGACGGGCTGCCTGATTCTTTTAATGACCAAGAGCTGTTTCCTCCGATCAGAACCATTTAATCATTCTGGATATTTTTCAAGCCTCTGCTGCCCTGAAGTGGTCGTTTTTTGTTTTTTTTGTTTGTTTGTTTTTCTCTCTCTCTGTAAATGCATAGAAATGTGTCTTTCATTGAGACTAAATGTATTTCACCAGGGTAAACACAGTTGTACCATGAGTTTGAACAGTAATTATCTGTTCCTGTGTAAAAACCCCTCAGGACAAATTCCAAATGAATATATTGACTCATCAAATCTTCCCCTCACAAAAAGCCTTTTTAGAAAGTTTTGAAGACTCCACCAAAGTTCCCTATGGGTATTTAATAGTTGATCTCACACCTTCCTGCCCAGAATCATACAGGCTGAGGATGGGTATATTGCCTGAACAGTGGCAGGTCGGTATTGTTATTAAAATTAGGATTATACTGGGGTGCAGATGTCTTGACTCATACAGATAGTGTGTGTCTGTCCTGTTCTCTGTATGTCTTGTATACTTCCCTTAGTTGGCCTCTGATTTACTGAGGCTGGTAGAGAGGGACAATTATATAAATTAGTGGTATAAGGACAGGAGAGACAGGCTAGGGGAGTACCATGTGGATGTAAAATATAGTGCTCATTACTGAGTAGTAATCCAACTAAAGGAATGTTATGACGTTATCTGAATCAGTGGGGCGGTGTCAGACAGCCCATTTTTGAACAATATATAAGAACCTATTGATAGTGCTCCTCAGGGAACCTTTTCTCTGTAACCCTCTTGTGTGTTGCACTGTTAAACGCTCCTTCTTGTACAAGAATATTAAATTCACTTTGATATTTTGAATCCAGTCCTCTTTATTTAAGGGTTCTTCTTAAAAAATTCTCGTAATAGGTATGTTCCCAAAACAAGTTCTCGCCATCATGTCAGCACGTATACAAAGGAGGGCTCCCCCACTTAAAGCTCTGTACCATGCCACACCTCGTAAATGTAAAAATGTTCTTGCCCACTCTTCCCCGGGCTTTCTCCAAGCTGTATGAGATTGCTTAGAATCTTCTAAAAGGGATAATTCCTGTTTTCCCCTCGATAAAAAAGATAAAGACACAAAACAAACGTCATACCTTGATGAAACAAGGTCAAAAGGACGAGTGTCGGGTGACTTTAACTCTGCAAAGCGATCTGAGCGACTACGTTCTTCCAAGCCAAACAGCACAACGTCGACCATCTTTTGAAATGGAGCGGATCGACCCGGATGACACTGATTGAGGTAAAAAACCTTGACCCAAGTGACCGCAAGAATGTACATCATGAAAAAAGAGCAACAGGGGATGTAATTTGAAAGGGGAATGTATTTAGAAAGGGCAAATCATGATAGGGTTTCATGATTAATCTAAAAACCTTTTGCTCCCTTATAAAAAAATAAAAAAAACTCAAACCCCACCACCTAGAGGCTAAATGAGTTTCCTTAATACTCTGAGACCTCAACATCCCCTTATCCTCTGTGAATAACTCGAGCTTGCGAGCAATATCGTCATCTCAAAATCTGTGTAGCCAAGGGCAGTTTTGAAAAGTGAAAAATAACCTTTTCCCCACATTGGATCATATCGGGCGAAAAGAGAGCGGGATGATGATGAAGAACAAAACAATCTTTCCAATAAACCTATCCCCACATTAGACTACACCCCCAGAAATCTCAAAAGAACTCAAAAGTAGGTGCCACAAAAAGAATAAATCTCTCTGGATCGCCTTTTCTTATTAAATGAGTGTAAATGTGGAAAAAATGTTTTTCTCAAAGGCTTTATTCATCATATTCTGAGTCTACAGACAACAATTTTCATCAGATACAGTTGGTCTAATAATTATTTAAAATAATACACAGGTTGTAACATTGATTAAACATTTGTAAAGAACAGGTTCCATTGTTAAAACATCTGGAGCTTTCAGTTTATGATACAGCGTTGATGAGATACAGCCAGGTCATTTTTTATCACATCATCATTATACAGAGACAACAGTCGTTCAAAGAATAATTTGCAGGCCCGATGGCAGAGATACTAAATGCAGTGTTGACCGCATACAGTGGACAGGGTGTGTTGAAGGTGACGACTGTGGTACAATATCCGTTCAGAATGGCGCTCCAAAAAACTGTAAGATGCTTGAGGGGTACAGTAATGAACAAAGTCTAAGGTCGTAAAACTGTCAAACGCGGTTTGATGAGAAGTGTGGAGTATATCTCTCTCTCGTCATTCTCACAGTCAGCTTCATTCTACATTTCTCAGCTGGACAAATTCTTGCCCTGTCTATTGTAGCTATTGTTCTTGTTGTTTTGAAGCTGCTGAAAGGCTTTCTGAAATAATATGAAATAATATATTTTTTTAAAAAGAAAGAAAAAAAGTCAACAAATACACTAACATGATGACCACTTTTGTCATGTGATAGCCACTGCAAGGTCTCCTACGTTTTTCGGAAAGGAGTAAATTTCACCAAATACTGCCAAATCTCACACACTGTACCTTTAAAAGACCAGTGGGTAGGTAAGGTAAGACTGATGCCCTCAAAATTAAAAATAACAAATATATAAGAATAAATCCCTGAGCTCTAATGGATCTTCACACCTGTTGGACATGTAGGAGCTACTGAAATCTGGAACATGGACCGATGTCATAAGATATGTTGTGGGTTTTAAAAAGTTATCCAGAAAACTTTGGCTCCTGGTGGGGAAGCTGTTTGGAGGCATTTTATCCAAAACAAATGACACCAGCAATGTATTCAATATTGAATAAGCTTCAATGAACTCTTATACTGTATAAAGGATGTACAATATAGAAATGTATATCACGTGGTTGAAATCAAACCTTACATATACAGTAATTGTTATAAAAATTAGGATTATACTGGGGTGCAGATGTTTTTAATGTGTGGTTGGAGAGAGAGGAAAACGGCCAAAGCTGCAAAGATATCAACAACTAAGCCACTTCCACTCTCACCACCTGCGCTCCTTAAAGGACATTTTAGACTCAATGCGCTTTAAAAAACCCCCCAAAACAACCAGACTCTGACCCAACAGACGACATCTTGTGGAGCTCCATCTTCTTCAGGTATTCAAAATTGAATTGATTGATTCAAAAATTCAAACACAGCTTACTAACCTATTTTTCTCTTACCAGCCAAAAAAAAGTAGTACAAGTTCCCATCCGCTATAATATTACTCAAAGCATCCATATAATATCACATTTTCAATAACTGCACGATTCACAGATTGTTTGAATCATGCTTTGTCTTTCTCTCCCTCCGAGCCGTGTCGTTCACTGTGCATCGTCAGTTATGTTACTGTGAATTCATTCTACTTATTTAGTAATTCAGAGGTTATTGTCTGTATCACTAAAACTTTCTTATTGTATGTTTGTCTCCCCACCACCGCCTGAGATGCCGGGTTCACCTGTGCCGAGGCCCCCCCCTGAACGAGGATGAAAACCAAAGCACACAAAACATTAACCCATCACATCAGTCCCCTGAGCTGACTTTGTCCCTTTGCTTTAAAACTTAACTGTATTAATGTTTAAATAAAACACTCAAGACGTTATGAAGTGACACTATATATTGTGGTTTTTTCTTTAAATCACTGATGTTGATTTCTGTGGCATCAGTCTGCAGACGGTTACGGCAGGGGTCCGCCCG
>NC_040031.1:523876-527846 GCF_000972845.2 Larimichthys crocea
TTTTTTGTCATAATTATTGACAATTTTCACCAAAATAATTGTGACTGTGAGGGTGCAGATCATTATGAAATGATCTTGGCATTTAATAACCAATAATAATTATTCATGACCTTTTTTAAATCATAAACACATATAGGCCAATAAACCAGTATATAAACAGGTAAAAAAGCTGAAAAAAAAGGTTGAAGATTAAAGCATTCCTGCAGATCCAACATTTCTGAGAAAACCAGCAAAAATCAGGGGATTTTTGTCCCGGGAAGGCTTATTTAGGCACTGGGTGAGCTAACTCTGCTGTGTACATCTAACACACTGCTCCTGTGTTTACCTGTTTGCACCTGTACGTCACACACACGCGCCGGGCCACCGTCTTAAAGGGACAGGCCTGGCTGGTAACAATAGCCTAGATGAGGCCAACTGATTTTATAGTTTTTACAAACGTTAAGAAGAAAAAAAAACTCTTTCCTCCGAACTCCAAAGCCTTATTTAAAGTCCATCTCTCTCTCTCTGAGAGTGTGGTGGTTTTAAACCACCCTGCCTTGAAAGACCTGTTCAAAGTGCTGGTACTAGTCTAGTTGTTGACGTCCAGAGTAGACGCTTTAAACGGTCCTTACGTGTTTGCGGTACTAAATTTTGTGAATCAAATCATGCTTCTGACATTTATAGTCAAATATGTTGTTTGAGTTATGTAAATAAAATGACAATAGTATAATAATAGTGTGATATTTATTTATTTTTTTATTCCAACAGGGTTTTTTTGCATTTCCATTCAGCCTCTCACCACCAGGGGGGGCTGCAGCCCCCCAGCCCCCCCACTTCCAGCGTCCTTGCATAGTGTGATACCCAGACAAATATCAAATAATTAATTAATATCCTGAAATGTATGTTTATTTTCTTTATCTTTTATTTTATTTCTAATATTTTTTCAATATATTTAAATTCGACTTTTATATGCAGTGTGAATGAAATGCTAGAGAATAAAAGGTTTACTCTTTTTCTAACCCAAAATAAAAATCTTAGTTTGTGTTGGCTCTGGCTTTTTTTATCAGCAGTGCAACCTTTTTGACTGCCGACTCCTTCAAATGAAGCAGCATTTACTTCCAACACCTTGTCACAAGTTGAGTGTGTCTATGAACTCATCTTTCTGAATCTGAAAGGAAAAACATTGCTACATGCTTAATTTTGAACTCATGCACTGGCATTTCTGTCAGGTGGAATGTGGCTTCTTCTTGATCTACTGTTGGTAAGATTATCTGCCAAATGTACATCTAAAGGTGAAATTATTATTATATAAGGAGTAAATACCCCGAGATCACAGGATCAGAGGATGTCAGAGGAGCAGGAGAATATCGATCATCGCATCACATATCTCTTCAATCAAGGCCTGACACAGGCTAAAATAGCTTTATGCCTTGCTATAGATAATGTAGACATTAGTGTGCGTCATCTGAGAAGACTAACTAAGCCTGATGTCGTCATAAATACCCTGAAAATCAAAACTGACTTCAAACTCAGTAACTGTTTGAAATGAGTTTTGAGACAAAACAAGAACAAATACAAAATACACAAAATGTGTCTCCTGCTCCTCTGACACTGCTACACTAAATTATGTTTCCTGCAATGATTTAATACACTAGCTACACTAAATTATGTTTCCTGCAATGATTTAATACACTAGACTATTTTGTTTGTTTTCTCGAGATCTCGAATTAATTATCTCGTTATCATGGGAAAACGGGTGGAATAAAATGTATGTACGTATGACCCTTTAGGGCTTCCGTACCTTTGTATGTAACTTTTATTGGTCATTTTTTCATTTTTTTTAAATGTTAGTATTGGCCCCTGAGTTAGGGGCTTCTGTACTTGTCCAATTGTTTCTTACAAGAAAACAACAAACAAAGACTACAAACGAAAATAAGCAATTTGAGGAAATATTTGACATGTGTTTATGACTTTCATACATATTCTTTGATTTGTCAGTCTGAGGGTCTGCTGAATAAATCACTGAGCCTTTTACTGAGGCCACGCCCCCCTCGGCCTCTGATTGGCTGTTCATCCCCCACCTGAGGGACGACGGACTAGTTCCGGGATTCCGATGTCGGCCTAGCCAGCGAGCTAACTAGTTTGCTAGCGGCTAACTGAAGGACCGTACCGACCCACACCCGGAGAAACAGCCAGAAAACAGCTCGCATGTTCGGCACCAGGTACGTCGTGCTTGTTCTACCCCCGCTCTTCGCGATGACTGTTTGTAAGGGAACGTTTGCCTACAGCTTCCCCTTGTTAAATGAAAGTAAAGATAATGTGGTAGCCAGGTAACGCTTAGCTCACCAGCTAACTCCTTTGAGCTGTGGGAAAGGACCGAGCAGTGTCGCAAAAAAAAAAAAAAAAAAAAAACTTTCGAGGCGAGGTAAGAGCTAACTGATTATTAAGTATGTGTCGCGTTTAAACGTCTCGTTATCACGCCATAACTTAAACATCTTAGTGTGTGTGTGTGTGTGTGTGTGTGTGTGTGTGTGTGTGTGTTACCTAGTTTAAAGCAGCGGTGTGTGTGTGTGTGATAGTTGTCTCGCTCTGCCCTGGCCTGTTGTTTAACGGTTTACACGGTTTCAACACATGAACGCATGATTTGAAGTGATTGTCAGTCGACTGCTAGACATTTAAACAAGTCACCAGCCGGCAGCTGCCTCAGGAAAAACTGATTACATTTTTTTTTTTTTTTTTGCTGCTCGACCGGCCACTTAACCGTGTAGTTAGCCTGCGAGCTGCAGATTGTTGCGGTGACATGACAGGGAAGGATCCGCACGGAGATTTTAGGATTAACCATCCATTATAGTCAGAGGAGGAGGAGGAGGAGGAGGGGGGATTTGTTGTGGGGTTAGATGAGATGATTAACAACGGGACACACTGACACTCTGTCTTGGCCTCAGCTCTGTATTTGTTAGTCCCGATGATTGTTGAGGAGAGAGGGGTGTGTCCAAACTATCAAATTACATTTACTCAGGATCCGTTTTCAGTGTGTTCACACCGCACGGACTAGTTTTTCAGAGATGAATTCAGATGTGTGTGTGTGTGTGTCAGATCCACCCCCGTCACACAGATCGTTGTCTCTATGGTGTTTTTAAATTTCCAGTAGTGGGAGGTGTTTTCATTTGGCCACCTGAGGGCATTGATGTGACAGCTGCCTGTTAAACAACAGCAGGCTGACTGACTGACTGGCTGGCTGTTGAACAACTCTTTGTTTATGAGTAATGGTGAGAAATGCGTGCGCACACGATACAACGCAAGCTTTTTAAGGACAGGAATAAGTGTGTTAGTCAGCCTGGCTGTTGTGAAATCAAAGTGAAACCTATGTTTCTGTCGAGTCTGAGTCTGCCCTGTCACCCAGCAAGGAAACTCACTGTGGAGTTTAAGTTGTATGAAACAAACGAAAGATTTTTCATACACGATGTTATGTTCTTTATTCTGTTTACACGTAGGGACTCTACTGTTCGGTCTGATCACTGTTTCCTGAATCCCCAAAATTTACACGTTCACATTGCCTTTATTATTACTGTAAAAAGATTTTTCTCGTCATGGTTAACACTGTCGCCTCACAGCAAGAAGGTTCGAGCTGCAGCCTTTCTGTGTGGAGTTTGCACGTTCTCCCCGGTGTCTGCGTGGCTTCCTCCCACAGTCCAAAGACACGCACTCAATAGGTTAATTGGTGACTCTAAATCGTTCATAAGTGTGAGTGGTTGTTTGTCTCTATGTGCCATGGTTAGCAGGGACAGGCCCTGATGAGGGTAAGCAGTTACAGAAAATGGATGGGTGATTCCTCTATTAATTATTAATATTTTATAGTAGACCTTGTCTTTTAAAGTGTTTTTTTAATATTGGCAGAGTGATATGAAGTGAAACATAATCTATCACATTGTTGGTCAGTGTCTAGTTGTCTACAGTTTAAAGTTTTCATTAAAAAATACATTGAAGTATT
>NC_040031.1:527946-548945 GCF_000972845.2 Larimichthys crocea
TGGCCCTGTGAGGGTACTTGAAACGTGAGTCTTCTGTGTCGATGCCCAGCTCTTTACAAGCCCCAACAAAGTTAGTCCCTCTGTCGGAACGGAGAAGCTTGGCCGGGCCACGGATGGCAAAAAATCTTCTCAAGGCATTGATGAAGCTGTCGGTGGTCATGGACTCTATGAGCTCAAAGTGGACAGCCCTGGTTGACATACATGTGAATATCACTGCCCAGCGCTTACTGTCTGCACTTCCTCTCTCGTCCTCCGCTCATGACGCCCATGGTCCGAGACATCAATGCCTACGTGGGTGAAGGGAGGCTCTGGAGTGAGCCTGTCGGGAGGCAGGTCGGCCATCTTCTGTTCCTCCAGACGCCTGCGTAGCTTGCGGCAGATCACACACTTATGGATGAGAGAAGACACCAGACGCTTACCTCCGACGATCCAGTATCCGGCTGCTCTCACGGCACCCTCTGTTATGTGGCGCCCCTGGTGAACTACTTGTTCGTGGTAAAACCTCACCAGCAATGTAGCGATGTGGTGAGTGTGCGGGATGATCAGAGGATGCTTCTCTGCCCTTGGCAGGTCGGGGGCGGATGAGATGCGGCCTCCGACCCGCAGTAGGCCACTTTCATCGGCCACTGGATTCAGCTTCTTGAGTGGACTCTGTTTGGGAAGTTCTCTGCCCTCTCTGAGGCAGTCTAGCTCGGTTTCGTAGGCGTCATGCTGAACAGCACGGATGATGATGTTCTCTGCATGGGACAGCTCGCTTTGTGTGGGTGTGTCTCTGAATGAGCCCCACCTGTTGCGTACCGAGCTGGCTGGATTGCCTTTGAAGGATGCGGCAACATGGATAAGCCTGGCAGTGGCTTTGCAGAGGTTTCTCCAGTTAGAGAATCTTTCGAAGCGTTGAGACTCCAGACCAGCATCCAGGGCTCTGGTGGCCAGAACCGCAACCTCGGGCCGGATCTCTGTATCTGCTTCGGGTTCAACGAGGGTGAAGACGTTGGGTTCTGAAGTCTCGTCTGTGTTCTCACGCGTAAGGAAGCTGGGACCAGTGAGCCAACTGCTTTGCTGTAGCTCCGCTGCCGGCATGAACCTGGTGGCATGGTCCGCAGGATTTCGGTCGGTCGGGGTGTAGGACCACTGGTCTGGATGGGTGGATTGTCTGATGCGGGTCACCCTGTTGGCTACATAGACGTAGAATCTTCTTGACGAATTATGGATGTAGCCAAGCACGATTCTACTGTCGGTGAAGAACCTGACAGCATCCACATCGATGTCCATCTCGTCTCTGATCTGCTCGTACATCTGCACAGCTAGCACGGCTGCACAGAGCTCGAGGCGGGGGATGGTATGGGCAGGACGGGGGGCCAGCCTGGACTTTCCCATGATGAAGCCCACATGCGGTTTGCTGTCGTCTCTTGAGCTTTCGAAGATGGTGTGCCCCAGCTCATCTGTGCGGCTGCTGCCGTCCAGGTCGTCCATCTGCTGGTGGCGGAGAGGCCTTTGGTGCGGTGTGGCTTGCCACTGTAGTCTTCCTTCACCTGGATGTTGTGTGGACAGGGACGGAGAAAAGATGCACGGCCATTGGGTAACACACTTGCTTTGTACACATTGACTTCATCTGGTTTGTGGATGGCCTCCAGGCAGGCCTCGCCCACGATGACCCAGCCCAGGTCGAGTCGTTGCGCATAAGGAGCGTTGTGTGGCCCGTTGATCTGCTCCCGTACCTTGTGGACCCTCAGGATGTCTCTTCCTAAGAGCAGGAGGATGGGTGCGTTGGGGTCCACAGCAGGAATCTTGTGCGCGACTGGCTGGAGATGTGGGTGGTTGTATGCCACATCTGGCGACGGGATTTCTGATCGATCATCAGGCACCATGTCGCACTCGATCAGCGTGGGCTGTGGGAGTGCAGTCCTCCATCCATGGACTCGAGACTGAAGTTGGGCTCGCCTGCCGGCAGGGTCTCTGAGTCCCTAGCCAGGTCTTCAAGTGTATACGGTGCTGGGCTGGCATTGACCCCCAAGCGGTGAAGAACTCTGCTTCGCGGAGCGACTTATTCTCTGTTCGTCCAGCCTGCCTAACCTAAGCCGTTCCTTTTTTCCCTGCAGGAAAGGCTTTGATCAGGCAGAATCTTTGAGCGCATGAGCGTGGGGTGTTTGCCAATAACCGACGAACCTCGGTGCAGTCAGTTAGACAACAAGCTGCTGGTGTGGTCCTCGGTCGGCTCCCCGCTTGTCCTTGTTTCTTCTTTAAGCTTGGATTAGCTTGGGTTGGCTGCTGGATAGGTGAGGACCAGGGTGGGAGAGCTGCTATGTGTTTTTTCACTATTGCACTCGGTGCATGAGGGGCTTGCTTTGCAGTCTTTGCAAATGTGCTTAGTTGACCCCAACAACGTTGTCGCATATGTGGTGTTCTTCATTCACGTATGACTTACTCATCAATAGTCTTTAGTCAGAGTCTAGGCGAACACGTTTTGAGTGGGTGTGGCTGTCCATGGCAGTGGGCCTCCCGATCTGGTTCGCTAGTTCTTCCCTGTGGAACCGGGAGGACTGTCCTGGGCTTGGATGAGCTCGTATTGTGTACTGTGACTGTAGTCTTCGGCGTGGCTTTATGGCCTGTTCCGGTTGGATGGTGGCTGGGGTGTGAAGCAAGCAAAGCTGGGGTCGTACGAACTTTGGCCTGTTGACGGAGAACTCTGAAAGAGCGGGAACGAGGGAGGTTTACCCCGAACTCTTGACATTGCACCCAAAAACGACAGATCAAAAAAAAAAAAAAAAAAGAGAAAAAAAGAAACAAAAAAAGAAAAAAAAAAAAACCGATAAACAAATTAACTAAATATAAATATCTTAATGAAAAAATGGCCCTTGGACTAGGCAAGGCAACTTTCGGTATGGGGTATTTTACAACCCCCCGGATGTGTCTGGAGGCGAGGCCGGGGGAGGTAAACCATCTGCCTTGCACAAACTCCCAGTCACAAGCAGGATGTCCCCCAGGTCCCGAAGCTTGCCGCTGTCTTTTGTTGGTCGCTTGGGGAATCTTGCCAGCTTTCTAAAAGCATGCGTGTTTCGAGACCCTCGGTCGGGCCAATCAACATTCTTCCAGGCGTTGCCACCACATGCCTGGGAAAGAAAGCCAGGCACCCGGGGATGATGAGACATGCATGAGCGTATTCTTTTTGCATGTTCCGCTGATCGGCTGCCAGCCATTGACTAACAAGTCTTAGCTTCCGCTTCTAAGTGAGGTCGTTTAGGTCCTGAGTGGAAGTCAAAATGATGTTTCAATGAACCAGTAAATGTTACAGAGGCGGTGAGACTGAGAAGGCACGGAGCTGACGAGACTCACTCGCCGAATGAGGTAATGGCAAAGATTTCTTGTGGGCTTGTGTGGCTCCTGTGTGAAGTCACCTTTGGGTGTTGGTGTGCGGCAGGTAAGTATGTGGATATATGCCTGGGTTGAAGGACCTTCACCTAGGTGCTACTTATTTTGATGTTTGTGAACGTTCAGCAGGATGTTGGTGAAAGCTGGCCTGGGTCGCCGTGAAAAAAAAAAAGAAAAAAAACACGGGTCCGAAATGAACCTTGAAGCTCCAACTGCGGAGGTGCAGTGTCTGTGTTGTCTTGTTGAAACAGCTGTGCAGTGCGGACATGTTAAGCTCGCTTCCAGCTTGCATTGAGGGGCTCATGTCAGGGACGTGCCTGATGTCCGCAGAGACTAGAAAGAGTCTCCCCGCTTTCCAATCTCCTGTTCTCCTCGTAGGCGGTGCATTCGGCTCGCGACAGCGCGCTTCCTTTGACAGCTGAGGAGATGGGAGATGCTTCGACGTCAGCTCTTGCCTGCATGCGTAAGCTTCAAGTCGGCTTTCTGCTTTCCATCATGCTGGCTTCTTTTTCAGCAAAACCTTAGTGTGTCTGTGGGGCAGCTTAAGATTGGCCGTGCTTGGCAGCGGCTAGTTTGAGGAATGACCCAATCCTGCTGGAGCAAAGTGAGGAGTGCTGGATTTTGTGAAACTGGGACTATCTGGTGTTTGGAAAGGCTCTGGTGTTCAGTTAACTGGGGAACGTTTTGGTTGGCTCTTCTGCTTCAGCTCACACCCGAGCCTGTTCGCTTTCCTACAACTGTTTGGACTGCCTGAATGATACTCATGGTTCTTTCCCTGTAATCCTTCTACTGGAGATCCCGCTGCGCTGTGTCTTTTACATGACTGCCCTCACACGTGTTGCCTGACCGAGTAGCAGCTAGCTAAAACAGTGAGCAGGATTGTACGGGTGGACAGTGTTTGTCCGTTTTTATTCAATCCTTCTTCTTACATTTCAATAGCACTCTCTCTGTCATCATTGTAAAACCTGAAATAATAACAAGAATAAAACATGCCATGATTTCTTATGAGAAACCTTTCCTTCATACGTAACACCAACATTTAGCCTATCCTAGTTTTAGCTCAACACGGAACGACCTGAGCGTAGGCTAGAGGAATCCTACTTAGCAAAACATTGAAGACATTAACATACATTTTGGGACATTTAAGATCGAATTACGGTGAAAACAGTAGATGTCGGTGTAAAGCCAAAGTAATACTTACGACAAAAATGTCCAAGGGCTCAAGTGGAATACAAAACGAAATGAAAAGGCATGAAAGTCCGTCCCGTTTTGCGTGGTCAGATACGACAAAACTACATGAAAACAACAGAAGTGGATAACTGGGCTCGAAGGCGCAATATCGACAAACGTTCCGACAAGCGGCGGTAATTCCACCATCAAAAATTACAGAAAAATCCCAGTCAGGGGCATTCTTACAGAAGGCAAGCAACACGAAAAAGATAATACTTTTTGAATGCTTTTTTTTTATACAGGTAGGCACTCGGGTACGCTTCACAATGAAATTCAATGTCTTTATCAATTATGACTGCCTCTGTCCTCCATCAGGCATTACATCTATCATAGCTGGGCAGATAACGGTTTTTATGTTGGTGAGTAAAGACCGAGAGGTACAGCCCTAGGTGCAGATGTCTGACTGCAGGACTTGGGAATTTGACATATTGCCTAAATATTCTGACCAGCGGGTCTTATCAACAAAGACAATTCACATTTACAGTTTATTCTCGTCATTCGTAAAACTCTGAGCGGACAGCGGCGAATTACAATTGACCATCCATAGCCTGTAGTACTAGAATTATATATATTTGCTTGCTCTCAGAACTTCTTCATGTACTCTTGACTCACATTTAGCACACCCTGTTTTTAGCTCATGAAGTTTCGTCCTCACTGCACTAACAGGTTTGAGTTTTTACCTTCTTAGAAACATATGGTGCTACACATCAGTGGCATTGGTGCTAGCGCAATTCAGACACGAGAGCTCATCTGGACACTAGGCTAGAACCGTACGTTAAGTAGTTCGTTCTTAGCCTTGACAAGATCCCAATGCTAAACGTGCAATGCTACGTGGTCTGTAAAAACAAACTTAACCGAGTGGGCCTGTGAGTTGCCTGTGGCGGTTGCACGTCGCTTTTGCCGTCGCTGTTGGCCGTCGGCTGGTTGCCGTTGCCGCAGAAAAGTCTGTATCGCCGACCAGACGGCTCTGCGCCTGTTCTCTAGCTAAAGTGACTCATTTGTTCCACATGTATTGCCAGGGGTATGTGCAGTCAGATGTACCGGAGGTGAAGGGGTGCGGATGGTAGACGATCAAAACGCGACAAATGACAGGATCAGTTCAACTGGCGCCCCCTGTGGCGGCTATAAAGTGGCTACAGATACATAAGTCACGCACCTTTATAAAGTGAAACACTTAAAAACCAAAGTACGTCTTCAACTAAAGTTTCTCAAACGTGTATTGTTCATCTGGGAGTTATATATCACGATATCGATGCTCCAAGAGTCCATATTCACGGATGAAGATGGTTGTTATCTCGTTAATTTGCCACTATAAACACGCCTCGTACTACCTCTCGAGCTTTTAATTCTGGCATCCGGTTACCGGCATTTTGAATGTGCATTTTAGCTAAATATTTTAGTTCACCCGCAAAAACATTTAGCTTCAACATTTAGATTTAGATTTTAACATTGTAGACTTATATTTACCTTTTAGGCTTCAACCATTTATATTTAATATTTATATTTAACATTTAGAATATTTAATTATTCAACTTATTAATTTGTTCCAATTCTGTAAAACATATTAAATCGTAACATTTAGATTTTATATTTAACATTTATATTCTATTTCCCATTAGATTTAAAAAAGGGGATTTCAACATTAGATGTATATTGAACATAGATTTAGATTAACATTAGATTCAGCATTTAGATTTTACATTACATTGGATTTAAATATTAAAAACTCTTAAGTTCAACCAATTGTTCTTTAAATGTGCAAAAAGTGACTATCAAAACATTCAAACCAGTTTTTTAAACATTGTTTTTAGCTAATGTGACAAAATGTTGCTGTTATTTCAGGCGATGACGCTTTACAAACGGTCACCCATTAGTCCTGTCCCGTCTACAGACTAGGAGACACTTTGAATGATTCCTCCACATACCAGCCTTTCCACAAACCTGCAGGCGCCTCACCTCCAGACTGCTTGCAATAGGGGTTGGCACGGTACACCAAAAGTCACCGGTTCGTACGTACCTCGCGTTCAGACCTTACGGTCGGTACATTTTTAGGTACAGTGCAGGGAAGGGGGAACAAAAAACAAAAAAAAACATGACCAAAAGGCTATCCTCAAGGGCTATGGTTTTATGTTTTTATTGTGCAACTCTCAAGTGAGGGTTGAGGTAGCTGCAATTCCTGAAGTAAAACACAAGAACAAAGTTTCTCTATGCTGGTATCAGTGTTCATTTTTGTCACCCATTTTCACTTAGTTTCTTCGTTTAGTTTCTTTCAAGTTCATTCTTAGTCCTTCGCACTTTTAGGCTTTCACAAATCAGTTTTGTTAGTCAATTTTAGTCTCGACCAAAAGTCTCGAAATTTCTTAGTCTAGTTTCGTCAAATGTGAACACTAGTTATTTTAGTCTGTTTTAGTCAAATGTGAACCACAGGGTATTTTAGTCAGTTTTCGTCAAAAACATTTAGTCTTTTCTATGCGTATTGCATTCCACTAAACAAAAACAAATAGACACCTAATCTCTTCATTACACAGATCTTTTTTTACGTTGCAATATCTCTAATACTTACCGAAGTGCAGTGGCCAATGAGGCCCTTCTATCTCACCTCACGTAGTGTAATTATGAGATCTTTTCTCGTCATACAACTCATGAAAAGCTCTCGGTACTTAGAGATACGGTTGTCTAATTTTTTTTTTCAAGTGACGCTAATCCGCCTTCCGTTTTGTATTCAGGCTATTTTGTTTGTTATTAATTTTTTTTCAGTTCAACTTGTGTTCCACGCTTAACATGTTGATTAAATGTCTTGTATTGGAATTGAATTGAATGAACTCATCTCAATGAAACTTGTGTAAGTTCCTGTCTGTTGTTCAATACCACTTAAGATGCACTTGATCATTTTTAATCTACTATAGGTACCCCAATAGGTCCACCCTATTGACATGTCTGTATCTTTACATGCAATTGTTTTTCAATTTCAATAAAATAAATTGATTTTGCCAGTGCATCTACAAATTACAGAGATCCCTTCACTGTCCGTTTAGCACATTGCGGCGAGCTAGATTCTCTGACTTTGTTTATGCCCATATGCGCACATTTTAAATATATTCGCTGCAAACGGGTCAGGGTCTACAAAGCTGTTCAATCAAAAGGGCCCGGGCTGAGGCTCTCGGGTCCGAATTCTCTGGGGCCGGGCGGGCGGCCTGACTTCTAAGGCCTGTTTATGCTCTAGATTGCGCTTGTCCACCGCCGTGTTTCTCCGCTGCTGTTGGTTCAAGCACAGGTGACAAGCAGCAAGAGGACATCAACGGTGGCCGTTACATGCTACAGTACAGAAGTTGGCACAAACAATTGCAGCAGGACTGGACTTTTAGGACGAAAACAAGGAGGACGTTTTGTTTATTTATTCTTGCATGAATTTTGTCTGTTTTATTCGCAACAAAAATGCATCGCACATTGGCACATTTTTCCTCAGTATTTTGAGAACATTGTATCGTCTCGTCATCGTCTCGTCTTCGTCAGGGGAAAAGGCTCGTTGACGAACATATTTCATCTCGTCTCGTCTGACGTGTGCCCAAGTCACTCGCCATTCTCAGTGTTAGCCTACTCACAACCACAACGAACCTACCAGAGGTTGTATTTGAAGAGCTAGAGTAGACTGATCACAGTTTGCATGTGCAAGGTTAAATGTGTCCTAAAGAACTCCCTCGTGAAACGATAGTTCCGCGTTCAGTTCAACATCAATCTTTTGTACTGTGTATTCTCCGTGAAAATGCGCGTACCGAACCGTGACCCCCGTACCGTGATGGTTCAATACGAATACATGTACCGTGCCACCCCTATGTGGCAAGCAGCTTTGACTTACCCTCCACCTAACAGCATCTGCCTCCAGCCTTCAGGCTGCCACCACCTGCAGACTGTGGCAAGCAGCTTTACCCTGACCTTCCACCTGCCAGCCACTTCCACCAGACTTCTGGCGACCTCCACCTGCAGACTGTGGAAGGCAGCTTTAGACTGACCCTCCTCCTACCTGCCTCTGCCACCAGCCTGCAGGCCGTCTCCACCTACAGACTCTGGCAAGCAGGTTGTAGCCTGTACTGGTATGTAGTTCTTGCTTATAAGAAAATTACTGCCTCCACTTCTCCACCTTTTGGCTACTGAGACGTCTCTGATTTGTTGAGTATGTCATGTGTCTTATAATGTTCTATGAATTTATACTTGATTTGTGATGATGACTTAATAATGTAATAAACATACTGTATGTGTGATAAAATGACAATTGGTAATTCATAAATGTCTCTTTATATTCCCTGCTACCATCATCTCCTGTCAAACAGGTTTTCCTGACCTGCTAGAAGTTCTTCTATGATGAGAGAGACAGACAGAGACAGACAGAGAGAGAGAGAGAGACAGGTTTTAACTAATGCTCGGCTTACACCAAAAGATTTTCACAGTCACAGACTAAAAACTGAAAGGGTAGCATGAGGGTTCTTCCCATTTAGTCTCGTCTTGTCCCACCCGTCTCGTCATGACATAACTTCTGTTGTGATTTATAATGAATAAAGACTGATTGACTGATTGCTATAGCTGTCAGTTTTAGTCCTTGAGTTCATAGTTACGTGCTTTATTTGTTAACTGCTATCAAGGAATAGGACTCTCCTTTGTAGTATGATGCCGTGAGATTTGTGGACTTCTACTGTATGTAGGGTCTGCAGATAATGTAGTGGGCTGGTCTGGACAGAAAATGCCAGGGCTGAATTTTTGTCCCATTCCACCCCTGGGTGCAGGTATGTGCGGCATTGTGGGTCAGTTTCAGACACGCGGTAGCTGAAATGTTGTTGAATATATAAATAAATCAGACTTTATGTTGTTCTGGTTCTATCTGGCCTGAAGAGGATAGTTCACTAATGGTAAATAAAGATGTGGTATGTACAGGAAAAACAAACTAAGTTAAGACACGTGGGTCATGACGTCTCTGTACTTACTTGATGTACTGCATGACAGTTGTAGTTGTAGGGTGTTCCCTGGTTCAGAGTGTTGACCTTGTCAGAGACGTACTTCCAACCTGAGAAGAGATCAAACAAACAAAGCACTGTATTTGTAGGTGTCCGTGTTTTCCTGTGTTTCCATAGCTTTAATTGCACTGAGCTGTGCCAAGTCTTTATCACATGCTTTTCCATTACGTCCATCGCTGAAGCCACCCTACAACACCCAATCTCCTTTGTGTCTGTACTTCTGTATCCTTCTATCTGAATCTTTGTGGTTTGGAGTGGATCTCACACCTGTCTATACCATCATATATCAGCCTTAGTTTACTGATTCCTGCTGCTGCTTCACATGAAAAATCAGCCTTAGTTTACTGATTCCTGCTGCTGCTTCACATGAAAAGGTTTTTATTAGAAAACCTTTTATTGTAAACCAACTATAGAAAATGCAATGCCAACTTGTTTTATTGTAAACCAACTATAGAAAATGCAATGCCAACTTGGAAGTGCGCAGTTCCTCAGACAGCTACTTAAGGCTGGCTACAAAATGGGTCAAACTCCATAAGCCCCCATGTTAAAATTCCCAACTTGACACCAGCCTGGTACATAAAATTAGCTTTTTCCCCCATACATGACATCTGTACTGAGGGGGAGTTTTTATAAAACTCACCCATTCAAATTACATTAAGGCTTAAAGTTATGCATAATTAAGAGCGTGGCTGCTTTGATTTGACAGGTAAGTGCCGTTACAGGCAGCTTGTTTGAGCACCCAGGCTTTATTAAGCCCGCCTCAGGTCCACCCATGATCCATGTCTTTGCACATTTTGGAGTAGCTGAGAGGCGGTGGAGGCAAGACTGCCAAGACTGCGACACTCGTTTATAGTCTATGAAATAACCCATACCTGGAACATGGAGGCAGAGTAACCATGAGAAAAAAATCATGGAGGAAAGCCTGGTCCTTGCTGTATTGTACTGAAAAACTTGGTGAAGATTTTGTTACAGGGTTAAAATTATCCTAAAGGTGGCATTATATTAAAAGAAGTGGGTTCATTAAAGTAAAAGGGTGACTTGGGATCAAAGGTTGTTACTATTGACACTATATACCATGGTGGCAACCACCATCAGAACCAAACGACCCAGAGTGCACCTCAGACCAGCCATCGTCTGGAAACCTGAACTGAAACTTCCTTGATGCCAGATGTTAATTCACATAATTCTGGTTCCCAAAAATCTGTAGCATGCCACAGAGAAAATCATAATCTAGTCTTTTCTCTGTAAATATAATCAGTTTGTAATCATAAACAAAGTCAATCATTTTACATATCCATACATGGCAACTACAGGTAAGGATAGACAACTTACAGTATTGTCACAATGTTGGCAATGGATGTGAGCATGATTCCTTCCAGGATACTCAGTTGTAATAAGACATCTAGACCAGTGGTCCCCAACCCCCGGGCCACGGACTGGTACCGGTCCGTGGATCAATCAGTACCGGGCCGCACAAGAATTAATTAGTTATTTCTGTTTTATTTAATACGGTCATTCGAAATTAAAAACGTTTCAAAATAAAGACCGCTCGACTTAGACTGGGACTATAATAAAAGGGGACTTACTACTTCATCCACAGTTGCATCATTCATACTTATTTTTCTTCTTCTCCTACCAAATGTAGATAGAGTAGTAAGTCCCCCTCTATTATAGTCCCAGTCTAAGTCGAGCGGTCTTTTATTTTGAAACGTTTTTTTATTTCGAAATTACGTATTGTCCTCACTTGCGCGCCAAAATTTAACCCAGCTACCAAAATGAGTAAGAAACAGGCGTCTTTGGAAGTTCTTTGCGAAAGGGAAAGGCACAATGAGAGAGAGAGAGCAGCCTACTTCCAGAAAAAAAAAGTTTTGCAGACAGTACCAGGAGTCCTACTTGAAGTATGGATTTATCGCGACAGGTGATTCCCACACACCAAGCCCGCTCTGCATAATATGCGGCGACCGGCTCTCAAATGAGGCAATGAAGCCTTCAAAACTGATTCGCCACTTAGAGTCCAAGCACCCAGGAATAAAGACAAGCCCCTGGAGTATTTGAAAGAAAAAAAACATGACACGAAGGACAGAAGAAGTTACTGAGGGCCACCACATCAGTAAATGAAAATGCACTGAGGAGCATCATACTTAGTGGCTAATCGTATTGCTAAGGCTAAAAAACCATTCACATTTGGAAGAACTGATCTTGCCCTCCACTAAAGACATTTGCCGTGAACTTCTAGGAGAGGTGCTGTTACAAATATTCACAGGTGCCTCTGTCGGTTAACACAGTGACTCAGCGCCTTGAAGAAATAGCGGAAGACATTGAGACACAGTTGTTGGAGAGGATTGATAAATCACCGTGGTACGCCACTCCAGGTTGATGAATCTCAGATGTTGACAACAAACACTACTGCTTGTTTATGTGCGATTATTTATCAGGAGGATGCAGCATGAGGATTTGTTATTGCATATCATTGGAAACCAACACCACAGCCGTAGAACTGTTCAAATCGCTGGATACATCATAACAGGAAAACTGAAATGGTCCTGTTGTGTCGGCATATACCGACGGCGCTGCTGCCATGACCGGACGGCTGTCTGGATAACTACTCGGATTAAGGAGGTTGCACCTGAGTGTGAATCCACTCATTGTATCATTCACAGGGAAATGCTTGCAAGCCGAAAAATGCCACCGGAATTAAACAGCGTAATGAATGATGTCGTTAAAGTTATTAACCACATCAAAGCACACGCGCTTAACTCGCGTCTGTTTGAGCAGCTCTGTGATGAGATGGACGCGGGCACAGACGTCTTCTCTTATACACAGAGATCAGATGGTTATCTCGTGGGAAATCACTGGCCAGAGTGTTTGAACTACGAGAGCAGCTGCAAGATTTCTCTCAGAAAAGAAGTCACCGCTGGCAGCACATTCTCGTGACGAGGAATGGGTCGCAAACTGGCTTATTTGTGCGACATATTCAGCTTGCTCAGAGAACTCAACCTGTCACTCCAGGGAAAAATGACAGCTATCTTTAGTTGGCAGATAAGTAGCTGCATTTAAAGCCAAACTGGATTTGTGGGACGGCGCGTGAACAGAGGCATATTGGACATGTTTCAAACATTAGCGGGATTTTGTGAGATGAGCCTACGCCCTCACTCACCAAGCTGGTGCACGATCACCTGTCTTCGCTGTTAAAGGAGTTTGAGCGCTACTTCCCAACCTCAACGGACCCACGAACGAACAAGAAATGGGTACGTGACCCATTTGTCAACAACCAGCTGAATCCAGCATGTCCGTGCAAGAAGAAGACCAACTGCTGGAGATCGCAAATGACGGCGGCCTTAAAACAGTGTTCGAGACAACAACTCTGACGGTGTTCTGGATTAAAGTCATGACAGAATACCCAGAGATCGCTAACAAAGCCTGAAAAACCCTGTTGCCATTTCCAACATCCTATCTGTGTGAAGCGGGGGGTTTTCTGCAGTGACAGCCACCAAAACAGGCAAAGGAGTAGACTAAACATAAGCAACACACTTCGGGTGTCTTTGTCTGCTATTACCCCCAGATGGGACCATCTCGTAGCAAAGAAACAAGCTCAGGGCTCCCATTGATTTGGCGTTACGGACACGTGTTTGATGTTATAATAGCGTTATATTGTTGGAGCAATGTGTTAATAAAGTATTATTTCCTAATGTTATAATAGCGTATATTGTTGGAGCAATGTGCTAATAAAGTTATTATCCTAATGTTAAATAGCGTTATTATTACTATTCTCCCCCCCCGGTCCGCATTAAAATTGTCAAGCGGTGACCGGTCCGCAGTTAGGAAAAACGGTTTGGGGGACCACTGATCTAGACCACTGGCACAGAACACAAACACCAAACATGATACAGAGAACCAGACCAGTTCTGTGTTTGTTTGACAGAGTTTAGTCAAAGTCACAGTGGTTTCACCTGGCATATTCCCACGTTGTAAAGACCTTTCTAATTTATCACCCAGTTGCCAGTGTGCTAACATGTTATTTAAAGAGAATTATAGTCTGTTTCATTTAAATAACATGTTAGAGAATCTGAAAAAAACTATTATATGAAACTAATTATAAAACTTTATTCTGTCATTTTAATCTTTAGTTGTGAGTGCTGGGTGTTCGTGGTTTTGCATCCTAAAACCTATAAACACTAACCAGACTTGACTTGGTAAAAACTTTTTTATCATATATCCAGTGCTTTTACACTATTCATCTAAATCACTGTGTGTGAAATTTTGCTTTAGATAAGAATGGACTAATATATAATATAATAAAACTGGATGAGAGAGGAGATGTGATCATTGCAGCAACAACATGAATAGATATAACAACATGAATATATATATGTTATTATTATTATTATTAGTAGTAGTATTATTACTAATAATAATAATACTAATTATAATATTTAACCTGTGACTTTATATGATACAGTAGTTACAGTATTTATCAGTATCCCTGCTCTACATCATTTTAGTGAAGACATCATCATAAGTTTGACTGACAAGACAAAAGTTTTACAAAAGACATCATCATAAGTTTGACTGACAAGACAAAAGTTTTACAAAGCAAATACACAAGTGAGTCGAGTAACCCTTAGGAACTATATGTTTAAATGCACATTTATTGATGTTAATTAAATCATATAGATTTTATCATTGACCTTGTGATTAAAGACAGTGATGAAGTATACTTTGTCTCATTCACCTGCTTAAAAAGAGAATGTTAAAGTTGTTGATTATCTGTTCAGCACTGGTACAGCCTGTTGAGCCTGATGATGTCCTTCTGGCTCATCTCAGTAGCCCTGCCGAACTCAACGCTGGAATCAGGGATGGCCACCAAGGTGGGCTGGTTGTTCTTAGAGAAAGCGTACCTGACACCGCAAAAAGCAAGGTTGTTCTTAGAGAAAGCGTACCTGACACCGCAAAAAGCAAAACATTATTGAGCCTTGATAAAAGGAGGTGGGCAAAACAAAAGAATGCCAAAAAAACCCCAAAAAAAACAAAAACAAATGAACAAAACAAAAACTGTATTCTAACTTCTTTTCCTGATCACCAGCTCATATCCTTTAATAACTACATGACTGTTCATCACAAAAAAATAGATAGCTAGAAATAGAAAAGATTATGGAGGAGAGAATAGACTCATCCATTTCTCTGAGGTCATGATCAGACTGACTTTAACACTGTGTGAAAAAATGCAGCCCTCTTAACGATTTGAAATAAAAAAGTTGAACCTGGTTCCAATTTTGACAGACTGTGACACTATCTGTGCAAGATTTTTGTGGGTTTTACCTAATTTCTGTGGTTTACTTTAAAATACACCCATTAAAAAAATAAAACTTTAAAAATTAATAACTACAGAGTTTTAAAATCCTCCTCACAGCGTTATAAACCACCCTGCAGTGTTTTAGCGTCTGATAAAGCTTCAAATGCTCAACTTTGACTTCCTGGATCAAATTTCATTGCCTGAAACGACACACTCAGACCATCCTACCCACTTGTATTTTCTTAACACAGGGCTGTTTTTAGTCCCACCTATGTTCTCCATCACAACAATAGCAGCCACTGTCGTAACAGAGTGGCTTTTGTTTTACCTACTTGTGGTAGTGCATAACAGAGCCGTAGTCGTAGGTGGTTTCCTGGTTTAGAGTATTGACTTTGTCAAAGTTGTGCTCCTTTCCTATAAAAATGAAAAGAAAACACAATTATCACAATTATTGATCATTTATCTGTGTCGTCATTCTTTACTCGTGGGTTAAGGGGTACCTGGGACTCGAATCCTGCTAATCTACTTGTGATGACATATATTGTTTATAAAGAAATAAATTTGTCAGAACATCAGATCATAGAACATTTTTGCATATTTGCTTTCCTGCAGAGAATCTCTGCATCAGATTGATGTTATTTGTATTGCTTCTTGCCTCAGAGCAGGAAAACCTAGCTTTTCAAGTGACATATGAGTATTAGTTGGAAGATTTCTCGTTCCCAGTGTCAGACAGTCTTTGTGCTAAGCTAAGCTAATGTTTACTTTATATATAAAGAAAAAGATGAGAGTGGTATCAATTTTCTCACCTGACTCTTAGTAAGAAATGTTGTCTATCTTTGTAAATTATTCTGTCCTTTAGATTAAATTAAATAAAGTGCAAATATACATCTTGCATCTGTTTAGTTATAAAATTACTAACCAGGGGTGACATTCTCCAGTACGACACGGATGTACTGGTCGCGGTCAGAGCGTTTCTGCTCATGGTGGAAGCCCAGTGCATGGAGCACCTCATGCTGGACAGTGTCAAAGTAAACGCAGCCTGAACGCTTAAGGGACAGATTCTGTCCATTGTCACGACGGCCGATGTAGGACCAGCACCTGTGGCAATTCAGGACAGATGTTAGTCCATTCACTGACAGCAGGTTAACCATGTTGTGTCACTTCTGGTAGTGTTTTAACAAACAGAATAATGCATCGCGTACAGGTGTTATTGATGATTACTGAAATATTGATATTTTGACCTTATATCACAATCTAACAAGCAAAATCATGACATGCAAAGTGTTTTCTGTGCTTTTACCCATCCAAGGACTGGATGTTCAGGTAGTCTTTCTGGCCATAGCGCTTGACGAAGCGTAAACAAGAGACATCGTGGAAAGACTCCAGCCCGCGCTCGATGACTGACACCTCACGAGGGGCTGGAAGAAACATCAATGTGAAACTGATGCAACGCGAGACATGATACTGATATCAAATGATCAATAGGACATTTTATAATTAATGTTCAGTATGTTGGTAGATTAGAGGATACAATGTGAGAGGAAACAAGGGCATGACACGGTGATTGCAAATTGTTATGTTTTAAACTGATTGGCAGTTTTCAAATTCAGAAACCAACACTAGACAACAGCAGTACAGATATTATTAATGTGTTATTAATGTTGTTAATGGTTTGCTCAGAAAGTTTAAGGACTGACATTTTAAATTATAAGAGTATAAGAGTTTTCTCCTTTGTTGTTGTTGTTTGTTTGTTTTTAATCTCGGACCTGTAAGAACCAAAGTGAGCTACTCACAAAACTCATTGGAAATGGTGTAGGCCACATAGACGTTCCCATCAGCGGATTTGGGCCACTTGCAGTAACGAGACGTGCAGGGGTCAGCGTTTCTCTCAGCCTCAGAATCATAGGCAACATCGTCCTCTATGTACGGCTCATCAGGAGAACGGACTGAGGCACATGAGAGGATCAGTATAAGAACATTTATTTAATTTTTTCTAGATTATTTTTTGGCTTTTTATGCCTTTATTGATAGTAAGCAGGGGGCAGAGAGAGGGGGAGTGACACGCAGTAAATTAGCCGTCCGATGCGGGATTCGAACCAGGGCCAGCTGCAGCGAGGACTATAGCCTCCACACATGGGGCGGCCACTTAACCCACTATGCTACCGACCGCCCCCAGTATAAGAACATTTTTTGATAATTCATGTTTTGCATCCGTCAAATAAGAACATTTTTTGATAATTCATGTTTTGCATCCGTCAATAAAATATGATTTGTTGTTTGTGCAAGAAGACTCTGTATCAGGAATGATTAAATAAACAACCAAATAATAATTTATTATAATACATGCATTAAAAAAAAGATTCAGGATTTCTCTTCCTGTGTGCACAATTTATACCTTTAAAAACACAATTGAACAAATAACTTGAATGAATAAAATAAATAATACATCAATATAAATAAATAAAAAACTGTTTTTGGTACATGGCGGAATTCCTCATAATTTCTCAAATCCTTACCAATACCCCTGTTGACTCTCTCGATCCGCTCTGAAGCACTCAAAGTCTGAACAACCTACGAGAATTTGATTGAGATTTCAGTTTAGTTACAGTTTTTAGCTATGGCCACTTGGAAAAAAAAAAATGACACTTTGATAAAGGTTTTTAAACAACACTTATTGTCATGTTATGTTATATATAATGTTAGAAATAAAGCAAACTTACAGAATCAGGAGTTTTCAAGGGATTATACATGAAAAGAAAAAAGAAACGAGAAATTTAGAAACTAGAATACTCAACCTTTGTACAATTTTGAAGTACTTTACTTAAGCCTTTAAATTTTGTGCTATTTTATATTTCTACCATCTCCATTTATCCATTTCAGAGGGGAAATGCTGTACTTTGTGCTTTGTACTGAATTATATCTCACATAGTTACACATGCATTATTAAAGATTAAATCGGTGTTTGATTTCTTACAAAACATTAGTGTCAAGTCTGGGATTCTTGTTATTTCTATGAGTTGTTAACAGTTCCACCAAACTCTTCTCACGTGGTTTCATTAATAACTGTTGCGTAATAATCAGCTACAGGAACATTTCACAAGGGTACTCCTATTTTTGACACATTAATACATTTGTCTGATAATACTTCTGTACTACTCACAGTAAATATAATTCTGAAGGCACATACTTTTACATGAATGTATCTGTGCTTTTACTTAAGAAAAACATGTCAGGACTGAAAAATAGTGTAGTTGTGGAACATTTGGAGCAAAACTCACCTCCTGCTCAGCCCAAGCTGAGACAGCCACCAGAACCACAAGACCCAGAATGCACTTCATTTTCATGTCAACAAATAACCTGCGGCAAGACATACAACATCCGGTCTATCTAAGCATCTATGACTCTGTATTCCTGTAATAACACATCAGTTTTCTTGTTCAGTGTAAAAACACTTAACATAATCAGACTTTAGAAATGATACTCACTGCTATTCCTGAGGCAAGGGAAACACAGCGAGTGAGCGGCGCAACATCACACTATAAAGCATCAAGAGTGGAAACAGCTCCTGATAAGAAACTTTCACCTTGAGCCCAAATCTTGTTTGATTTGGACTAGGTACTCAAAGATTTCCAGTCAGTCAGCATGTTTTTCTACATTTTACTGAAGCACTAAAAATAGTACAAAAGAAGCACACAGTCTATTTTAACAGGTCAGTTGATATTATGAATGAAAATGAGATTTTATGAATCTGACTCTGTTTTATTCATATAAAAAGAAATTTACCTAATTGAACAATCTAAGCAGAGACAGGAGCTGAAATTTGGCTTCAACTATTGCATTTATTCTACATGGTTTATCTGTGCTGTCCTTGTAAAGTCAGTCCAAAGATTAAAGCAAAACCAAAACCAAAATCTTTTGACTGAAAATTTTTCAGAGCTGCAGCAAAATCATATTCCCCATTTGTAATTTGTGAAACACATTTAAATACTTGATCAATAGAGTTTGACAGGAGGATTTGAGCTGATGACACTTTTATTTTTTTTTTGTATTTTCAATACAATTTTCAATCTGTGAAATGAAAATTATGCTACAAAGCCTGTTTCTTGTTTGACTCTTTCAAATAATGGACAGGACATGGTTAGCTTAGAATGGCATGGAGTAAGTTCACCAGCACACCTGAGCTTCGCCGCTGTCTTGCCTTAAGGATATTGTGTTAAAACACATGAATGGGAAACGCCAAATCTCTATACAATACTTGTCTCATATGATGAGGAATATAGTCATGACAAAAGGAGGGCATGGAGTTTGGATATTAAGGAATAAATCGAGGAAGCTGAGTGGGCGACAGCTTGTATGAAAGCTCAAACACAAACCATTAATACTCGCATGAAACTTCTACAACATAAGTGGTTAATGAGGACATACATAAGATGTTAGAAATAAAGCAAACTTACAGAATAAGGAGTTTTCAAGGGATTATACATGAAAAAGAAAAAGAAAAAAAAAAACAGAACGTACTTAGCTTACTTAGCCTTTAAATTTTGTCTATTTTATTTTCTACCATCTCCATTTATCCTTTCAGAGGGGAAATGTTGTACTTTGTGCTTTGTACTGAATTATATCTCACATAGTTACACATGCATTATTAAAGATTAAATCGTGTTTGATTTTCTTACAAAACATTAGTGTCAAGTCGGGGATTTCTTGTTATTTCTATGAGTGTTTAACAGTTCCACCAAACGCTTCTCACGTGTTTTTCATTAATAAACTGTTGCGTAATATCAGCTTACAGACAAGTTCACAAAGGGTACTCCTATTTTTGACACATTAATACATTGTCTGATAATACTTCTGTACACTCACAGTAAATATAATTCGAAGGCACATACTTTTACATGAATGTATCTGTGCTTTTACTTAAGAAAAACATGTCAGGACTGAAAAATAGTGATTGTGGAACATTTGGAGCAAAACTCACCTCCTGCTCAGCCCAAGCTGAGACAGCCACCAGAACCACAAGACCCAGAATGCACTTCATTTCATGTCAACAAATAACCTGCGGCAAGACATACAACATCCGGTCTATCTAAGCATTATGACTCTGTATTCCTGTAATAACACATCAGTTTTCTTGTTCAGTGTAAAAAACTTAACATAATCAGACTTTAGAAATGATACTCACGCTATTCCTGAGGCGAGGGAAACACAGCGAGTGAGCGGCGCAACATCACACTATAAAGCATCAAGAGGGAACAGCTCCTGATAAGAAACTTTCACCTTGAGCCCAAATCTTGTTTGATTTGGACTAGGTACTCAAAGATTTCCAGTCAGTCAGCATGTTTTTTTCTACTTTTACTGAAGCACTAAAAATAGTACAAAAGAAGCACACAGCTATTTTAACAGGTCGGTTGATATTATGAAGGAAAATAAGATTTTAGAATCTGACTCTGTTTTATTCATATAAAAAGAAATTTACTAATTGAACAATCTAAGCAGAGACGGAGCTGAAATTTGACTTCATCACTATTGCATTTATTCTACAGTGTTTATCTGTGCTGTCCTTGTAAAGTCAGTTCAAAGATTAAAGCAAAAACAAAAACAAAATCTTTTCACTGAAAATTTTTCAGAGCTGCAGCCAAATCATATTCCCCATTTGTAATTTGTGAAACACATTTAAATACTTGATCAATAGAGTTTGACAGGAGGATTGAGCGATGACACTTTTTTTTTTGTATTTCAATACAATTTTCAATCTGTGAAATGAAAATTATGCTACAAAGCCTGTCCTGTTTGACTCTTTCAAATAATGGACAGGACAGGTAGCGACTTAGAATGGCATGGAGTAAGTTCATCACAGCACACTGCTTTACTGACGAGGCACATCTTTGGCAGGTGGCAGAGGCAGAACTGACCTTTCCATCACTGGCTTCAGTGTTTCTTTCACTTGTATTGCATTAATGATGTAATCCAAGTACTGTAGGAGGGGGGTATTAAGATAAAAGAACAAAACTATACATAAAAAATATCAAAACAGGCAATGTAAATAAAATATTTGTAAAAAGTATATACAGCAAATTGGCAGTGTGGATTTGTACAAGGTT
>NC_040031.1:548955-566748 GCF_000972845.2 Larimichthys crocea
CCCCTGAGAAACTTAATAAATGGTCCCCTGACACTCCAGATACTTATGTGTGAATGTTCCACTGGAAAGGTACTTTGATCCATTGTGTATGGGAATGTTCTAAACTGGTAGCTTTTTGGAAAATGGTTTGTTCAAACTTTAATAAAATCACAGGTATTCAAGATACCCTGCGACAAAATTTGCCTTTCCGGTCACTCTAAGTAATAGACTCTCATAACTTTGGCCTCCTGCAGGCCAGGAGGGATGTTTGCTTTATCTTGGAGAGACTGAAGTATCGTCTACACAATCTTGGATTAGAGAGATGGCAATGTATGTTACATTAGAAAAGTAACCTATGTAATCAGGGGTAAAGCACAGTAATTTGAAGAGGTGTGGGCAGCCTTGATGGACTTTCTCAGGCAACTGTGATTATATCTATTTGGTATGGATATTGAGTGTGACATTTTTATTTTATTTTTATTTATTATTATTTTACGTGGGATTGGTATGTTTGTGTACGTTTATCTGTATTTGTTTTTTTTGATGTATGTGTATGCAGTGAAGTTCGCCTGCATTTACTTGTCAACTGTGTGGGATGTTGTCAATGTGTTTTTGTAGTTTCTTATTGAAAATTAATAAAAAAAACATTGTTAAAAAAAAAAGAATGGCATGGAATAAGTTCACCAGCCCACCGGAGCTTACTGATGATGCACATCTTTGGAGGTGCAGAGCAGAACTGCTTGAGGTGTTTTGAGGCTTCGCCTAGATATGATAGATAGATAGAATAGATAGATAGATAGATAGATAGATTAGATAGATAGATAGATAGATAGATGGATAGATAGATAGATGATGATAGATAGATAGATAGAGTAGATAGATAGATAGATAGATCGATCGTAAAATGCATGCACAGTCTGGTCTGCTTCTGTTTTACTTCCTAACACAGATCATTCATTCCTCCTCTACGGTGCAGCAGTGTCTGCATGAACATCAGGAAGATCAAGATTTCAAGAACAAGTTCATTTGTGTGTCAATCAATTCAATCAAAGTTCGATTAAAACAGATCAAATAAACAGAATTCCATCCATTTCCTGTAACGCTTATCCTTATCAGGGTCGCACGGGACGTAGCCTATTTGAGCTGGCAACTGGCATTGGGTTATACTTTACCCTAAACTGATGTGTGCACAATATATTGCAACAGTAAGTTTCAATCGAATAATGATAAAAATTATAATGATAATAAAAAAAAAAATCAATTTACAGCCAAAAAGGTTAGTTTAGAAGAAGCATTTTCAAGCTGCAGTGTGAATTCTACAATAGACCAATTTAGTGGAAGATGGTAATATCTCCTATATTACCCTTAGCTGTTACGTGACAATATCAGTTTTTATTTAACAAGTTATAGAAGGACTGGACTCAACAGCTGAGCAGTGGGTGGCAGTATATTATGTAACATTATGCACTGCTGCGGTGGTGGCTGATGTGCAAATACACCATCAACACCACACAACATCAGAGAAGTACAAGGCTTTTGAATAACTTCCACTGTATTATCCAAGGGGTAACTAACAGAAGGTGTACAGAGACTCAAGATGTTTGAAATTAATAGATACTAAATAATATAAACTCAAATCAATGTTAAACTCAGCACATTTGTTAATGAATGTTATTTCATCGTGCTCTTCTAACAATAATAGATTTTTTTCAGGTCATTTTTTTGTCTTTCTTTCTGCAGTTTCATTTGAAAAAGCAGCCAAGGAGCGTTCAAAGACCACAAAGAGGACAAGGAGGCTACTATGCTTATTGTAAGATGCACAGTGCCTTGAAAACATTGCGTGCCATTCCCACCTTCTCTAAAGCTAAATAAATAAGTCTTGTGTTTGCAAAAATCATTCGGGAAAAACCCATGTGACCCGTGTGAACTTGTGGCCCCTGGACACGCTGTTTGTATTGCTGCCAAAGTTATTTCATCTGGTATGGTGAAGCCCGTTTTTCCTTAATAAATAATAACTTAATAATCAAAATTTACCAGTAATATTCTCTTTTGTTCACATTAGGACTTACGGTGCTTTGTTTACAGACATGGAAGAAATTGAATTAAATATTCATAATTATGTTTTCATTAGTCTGTAATCAGCTAAAATATTGAATTGGTATGTTTTTGTTACCGGAGGGACGGTGAGCCGCTAATCACTGTGGTATTAAGTTTTCCCTGAATTGAGAAGAAAGGGAGGTGTGGGAAAATGAAGGAGGTAGCGGGGCTAAACAGGCTTAACACTGGGGTATACGAACAGATAAATTGATGATGAGGGGGCCTGATATAGTTTCAGCGAAAGAACGACTGTGTCTTTTAGTAAGCTGATGAGTTGTCACGTGGGAAAAATTATGATCTTATTACAATTAGTTTTCAGTATTTAAAGATAGCTGGAATCACAAAAGGGACAAGGGGTATAAATAGCCGACAAGACAGCGTTGAGGAAGGAGAAATGTGCAGTAACTGTAAATTATGACCTGAGTTTTTAGCTGTTATTATGCAGTGTGATGGCATGTGGCAGGAAAGATTTCCTGTATCTGTCCCTTCGACAGTGTCCATGATGGATAACAGTTTATTCAGCGTCCCCCTCTCCACCACAGTCTCAAGAGACTCAAGTCTCAGTCCAAGAACAGAGCCAGCCTTCTTGATGATCTTGAAGGCTCAATCAGTAATTTGACCATTTGACCATAGTCCATCTCTTATCAGGCTAAAAGTGAAGTTCTATTTTGAGGGTGGTGCTATATGATTAATCTGCCTTCATCTAATGGAAATCTAAGTAAAGTAGTAAAGTACACATTAATGTACACTAAATAACGTGCATCGTGTCTTACCACCATCCTTGTTCGCCCTCCACAGAAGCTCAGAGACAGACAGTTCCTACATCAGGGAGATGAATATCACTGTAAGTAAAATACAGTAGATTCATGTAAAATGGCATGCACAGTCTGCTGTCTGTTTATTTACTTCCTAACACAGATCATTCATTCCTCCTCTACGTGCATGCATGTCTGCATGAACATCAGGAAGATTCAAGATTTCATAGAACAAGTTCATTTGTGTGTCAATCAATTCAATCAAAGTTCGATTAAAACAGATCAAATAAACAGAATTCCATCCATTTTCTGTAACTGCTTATCCTTATCAGGGTCGCACAGGACTGTAGCCTATTTGAGCTGGCAACTGGCATTGGGTGAGAGGCGGGATATACCTTGGACGATTTGTAAATTCATCCCAGATTAAACTGATGTGTGCACATATTATACTGACAGACAGTAAGTTTCAATCGAATAATGATAAAAATGATAATGATAATAAAAAAAAAATAAATCAATTTACCGCCAAAAAGGTTAGTTTAGAAGAAGCATTTTCAAGCTGCAGTGTGAATTCTACATAGACCAATTTAGTGGAGAGATGGTAATTATCTCCTATATTACTCCTTAGCTGTTACTTGACAATATCAGTTTTTATTTAACAAGTTATAGAAGGACTGGACTACAACAGCTGAGCAGTGGGTGGCAGTATATTATGTAACATTATGCACTGCTGCTGTGGTGGCTGATGTGCAAATACACCATCAAACCATCACCACATGCAAGAGAGTACAAGGCTTTTGAATAACTTTCCACTGTATTATCCAAGGGGTAACTTAACAGAAGGTGTACAGAGACTCAAAGTGTTTGAAATTAAATAGATACTAAATAATATAAACTCAAATCAATGTTAAAACTCAGCACATTTTTATGAAATGTTATTTCATCGTGCTTCTTCTAACAATAATAGATTTTTTTCAGGTCATTTTTTGTCTTTCTGCAGTTTCATGTTGAAAAGCAGCCCAGGAGCGTTCAAAGACCACAAAGAGGACAAGGAGGCTACTATGCTTATTGATAAGATGCACATTGCCTTGAAAACATGCTGCCCATTCCCACCTTCTCTAAGCTAAATAACATCAGCTTGTGTTTGCAAAAATCATTCTGGAAAAACCCCATGTGACCCTGTGAGACTTGTGGCCCTCTGGACACCTGCTGTTGTATGCTGCCAAAGTTATTTCATCTGGTACTGGTGAAGCCCGTTTTCTTAATAAATAATAACTTAATAAATCAAAACTTACCAGTAATATATTCTCTGTGTTCACATTAGGACTTACGGTGCTTTGTTTACAGAACATGGAAGAAATTGAATATAATATTCATAATTATGTTTTCATTAGTCTGTAATCAGCTGAAAATAAGAATTGTTATGTTTTTGTTACCTGAGCCTTCACACGTCACTGCCTGTTTTTCCTTCCCAGGGCATCAAATACTGACTTGATGCCCTGGGAACAAATACTGTCAGTTATGGTTTTGCAGAGAAACAGTTATTTTACAAATTTTCCCTGAATTATTGTGATCCAACACTTAACACTTTTAACAATAAAATTATGATAAAATTATGTGTGCTGCACATCAAAAGAACTTAGACAATTAAATTATTTTCAGTATTTAAAGATACTATCAAAACAGTGATACAGACAAGAGCATTTCAAGAGTGCAAAACAGCTCAGGTTTTAAGTGGAAATCTGTTTTTAAGTTTAGAAGTTGCAACACAATAGAAGCAGATTGTTTCACTTCCAGTCACGGGAAATCACATTAATGTCAACACTGCTGTTACACTGTGACCACTGTGAAAGTGAAAGTTTAAAAAAGTTACGACTCCTCACATATGTGATATATCTACAGATAGCTGGAAACTCTGAGGTAGTCTGAATCTCTCACAGTGAAATTTTTATCCCACACACAAACACAAGAGTAAAAGCTAATCAAACTGATTTGGACGTAAATATAAACTTTGCACTTATCAAAGCCACAAAACGCAAAAAGCCCAGTGCAGTAAATATAAATCTTCCAAAGACACCTTGACTCTTACTTCTTCATTCCAAATGATTTGCATTAACCAAATTAAAGCATCATATTTACATGTGTGTTCTCAGCGCCGGTCCTGGCCACATTTGCGCCCTGGGCGAACCCCCCCCCCGAGGCGAACATTTTCTCGTGCGCCCTAACGGCAGCCCGTGCGCCCCTGGATGCGCCGTGCGCCCCTGGATGCGTGCGCCCCCATCGGTCTGTCCGACGCCCCCCTCTGCCTTGTCAACACCCCGCTCCCGGGGCGCCCGCTCCGCTAACTTAATGAGCGGTATCGAAATTTGCCGAGGTTTTTTGCTTTTTCGGGCGTTCGTGCGCCCCCCACGGAGAATGCGCCCTGGGCGGCCGCCCACATTGCCCATAGCTAGGACCGGCCCTGTGTGTTCTCTTTGGTATGGAGAGACATTGATAAGAAATGTGGTGAACATTTTTGTTTAAATGTTGTTTGGCTTATTGAAACATGGAGCAGAGAAATTTCAGTGCAGGAAGTTCACGTGCACATATATATATAGCTAATATTCATATTCGTGTGTATATGCAAGCATCAGACAGTGTTTTGCATGGACTACTACAAAGACAACACACTGGATTTTCAAAATAAAGCTCAGGAAAATATATTTGTGGGTTTTCTTGTGACCTTTCTGGCCCTGTTACATCACATTAAAAGCAGAGCAAATAAGTTGTAGTTTGTATATTTCATATACTTTGCATGGACTAAAGGCAACACACCCACTGGAATTTCAAAATAATGCTCAGGAAAATATATCTGTGGGTTTTCTTTTGAGCTGTACTGCTGTTGTCTTTTTGAGTTAGACTTCTTTCAACAGAAGTCCATAAGGACGGATGTCCCTTTCGATAAATTCAGTACTTGTCCATGTTGTGTTTCTTCCTGTATTTTAAGTTGATACGAAACATTTCTTGGGCCTTCCTAATAAATACAAATAAGAATTTGATTAGACAATAAGATCATTTGTAATGAGATTCTAACATACAAGTCCAAGTTTAATAGAGCCATAAATCTTTAAATATATACTGTATTAGCTGCTAGTAAACAATAGCAAAAGCAGGTATAAACAAGAATAAAGAATAAGCATTATTCTTTCACTGGTGTGATTACTGTTTGTTGATTGATTCAATTTTCAGAGGAAGAATGCTGCCATAAAGATGATAATATATGTGAGAATGAGACTGCTATCATGGTGACAGTAATCTGATTTCTGAAATGCATAAAGAGAGCTGTGTCACAGACAGAGACCTGAACAGGTAACACTCTGAAGGGAGAGTGATCACTTATCAGCTATCAGTGGTAACACTGAGTTCCTGCCCAACTAACAGGTTCTAACAGGAGTCTGTTAATTCATATATCAAGAAGAAATGATTACTTAGTGTGAAGTGCTTGTTGATGCAAGTTGTCTGTCTTAACAGAGAGAGTGAGTGCAAAAAAGAAAACGAAACAAAAGATTGGATATCCTCCAATAATGGTTGACTTATAAATTATCATCTTTGCACCTTCCCTCCTCGGCTCACAGATAATTTGAACTTGTTGATCAGTGGAACACATTACTGTATGCATAAAACAGTGGTTCTCAACAAAAAGTTTACTGTAAACAGCTACTGAAAATTCTATTTTTTTTTTTTTTAAGTATTTTGAATTATCATGTGAACTATTGCAGCCAATAAAAATAGAGCACCTTTAAACATCCAGTTTGAGAACCACCATGGACGCTGGAAGTGGAGGTGCGGGTCGGGGGGATGGGTGAGAGGCTGAATGTGAAATGCAAAAAAATGTTTACATAACTCAAACAACATATTTGACTATAAATGTCACAAGCATTATTTGGTTCACAAAATTTAGTACCGCAAACCGCAAAGCATAACGACTGTTTAAAGACATCAACAACTAGGCTAGCACTAGCATTTTGAACATTTTGAAAGTATGAGTCAGAAAAGAATTTCCGATTTTTCTAAAGATCCTGTGGGTCATGGTTCCACCAAACAGCGAAAGACTATGAAGGTGGAATGTGTCAGTATTCAAGGGTCTTTACCAGCACTACCATCAACTGATCACCCTCCAATCAGCCCGGAGGAGGAGAGCTTGGATGAGCCGGCGATGCTAACTGCTGCGACGCCGTCGGTGGATTCTGTTACTGCTAAGCGGGGAAGCTAGCACCAGTGTTGGCCACATTACTTTGAAAAAGTAATTAGTTACAGTTACTAGTTACTTACCCAAAAAAGTAACTGAGTTAGTAACTGAGTTACTACACTATAAAAGTAACTAGTTACCCAGGAAAGTAACTAATGCGTTACTTTTTTAAGTTAAAAAATGCCAAATAATTTGGAGTAAAGCAAACAACAGATACCCATACAGAGGTTTTAATTTATTGCACCTCAACGCAATTACAACTGAACTTCAAGCATTTTCTTTACTTACAAATGTAAGCAGTTAAACAATATGACATGTTTTACACTTGACATGCTGCAAATTAAAACAAACTTTCAGTTTCAGACAACATATACTTCCAACTTATTTTTTTCTTCACTAAAGGAAACAGTTTTAGAACACGACGTACTTCAAACTCGCTGTGTGCTAAATCAAAAATAATTAAAAAAAAAATTATTTACTTTATACAGTACATTGTAAGTGTTTTCATGCCGCATGTTTTCAACCACATACCTCCCATCATTTTATTGAGTTCTTGCTGTGTAGTAAGTTTTTTGGGGTAGAAGCTGAAGCCAGAAAAATCCAGCCTTTGCTGCTTGCTGGCGTGGCTCCGTCACCGTGGCCTTCCTTGTTAGCTAGCTTGCCTTTATCGTGGGGCATGCCGGTGGCCACTACGTTAACAGAGCGTGGTGCCGTCGAGAGATGCTTCAATTTATTTCGAGTTGCTTCCATTTGACGTGGACAAATCTTTGGTCTTAGACACAGTGTGCAATGTAACAGGTACATGTTTACCTTTTACCTCGACGAGGTTAAAATACGGCCTAACTTCCACCGGGAAAACGTGTCTTAGACTCAGCCTCGGACTCGCCATCCCATCTGACATGCTGTTGTGTGTGTGTGGGTGTGTGTGTTGGTTTGTGTGTAGACCCGCCCACCGGGTGTCTCTGGTTGGCTCAACATGAAATCTCTGCTTTAGCCAATCGTCATTACGTACCCCCGCCCTTACCAAAGGGAGAAAAAAAGCATTGCCTGTATGCGAGTTGAGTGAGGTGGCCAGTTTCAAAACGAGTAGGTTGGTTCACGTAACGCGCAGTAACGGCGGTTGGTACCGGGAACGGGTACAAAACGATAGATGAAGTAATCGTTAATATTACATACCGCGTACTGAAAAAACTAACGCCGTAGTAACGGCGTTTATGTTATTTCAACGCCGTTATCCCATCACTGGCTAGCACTAGCTACAGTCTGAGTGCTGAGAAGCCTTTGTCAGCCAAAAGATTTTTCTTCTCAGCCAGGCGTTGTGCTAATGAAACCTTCTCCCGGCTTTTAAGGCCGGGTGTTTTCGAAATGGCCATTACTTGAAAGACACGGACCGAGCGTGTGGTTGTGTGCTGTTCGTGCGATGGAGAAGAAATGATAAGTGCAGAAAGGTGAGGGAGGGGTGGGTTTTAAGGGGGGTTTGGGCAATTGGGGAAAAGCACAGACAATTTCGGGAACCATGAAAAATCCAGTTTCCACTTGGAGGTAGTCAGCACAACTGTCAGCGTTGAAAAACGCCTATCAACGCGCTGTTCTCACAAGGCTATGCTAAGGACCAGGTGACTGCACGGACTGTTTTGGAGCTGGCGTTTATTCCATCAAGTTTCTACTCGTCAGGGGTTGCCGCTGAGAGGACAGGAACATCGTGATGTCACATTTTGGCAAATGATGTTTAGAGAGAGAACGTACGACCTACCTGCTGCCGTGAGTGGCTTCTCCAGAGGGACAACTGGATGGAGGACAACATCCAAAATGAAACATTGAGCGTCTTGCCCATGCCGTTCATGCGTTGTGGTGGAGAGAGGCTTGTTGGTTCCCCAACTAAAAACAAAAACATTTTGCGTCTCAACTTCCGTTAAGAAGTTGAAGGGATATTGTTTTGATGCTGCAAGTGGAGAGGTATGTCCAGAATCGTTGTTGTTTGTGCATTGCTGCAATCACTCCCTTGACCCGGCACTTCAGGAAGTTGCGAGAGAGCTGCCGCTGTATATCGGAGACCTACAATTCATCCAGAGCGCAGCCAACATCATAAGGGAACCCAAGCGAAGGACAACTTTGAGTCTGTTGTGGCGATGAAGATGCGACTGTGAAATGTAACATCCCTTGGACTGTGTTTCTACGAGCTGGGCGTGGAGCCCTTGCAGTATCCAGAATAATCCATGCATTTGGCCCTCTTCTCCAAACACTACAGACACTCCACCAGCAAGATGTTCGCGGCGAAATGAAGGAAAAGATATCGGGCTACTGAAACAAGAAAAAAGGGAAAGACCATGTTTGGTCTTCGTGCTCTGAGGCCTCTCACACTCCTTGTGAAGCTGTGGCTAAAATGCTCAAGCTGAGAAGGCCACAGCGTGGAGCGCTGGGAGTGCAGACAACCCTTAGAGAGCCCAAACAGGTCCTCGGCGCAATGAGAATGCTATGGAGGAGCTGCTGAATAAGACCAACGCATCACAGCTAAATAGGATTTTAAGATGCCTGACCCAACCAACCGCGTCAGCAAAACACCCATCCAGATACTGTGACACAAAGGCAGACTGAAGATGTTGAACGTGCAAAGGGAGCGGCTCATGGAAAAATGCAGTTTTTTTGAGGCACTTGAACCTGGCAGAGTGCCGATTTGGACCAGAGTGGCATAACAACGGCCACCTAAGGGAAGAAACTTGCTTTTCTGGTTCCACAAACAGGATGGTTGGAACAGAAGAAGACCTGGTCTTCTAAGCTCCGGGTAATATTGATGTGCCTGGTCGCATATGCAACTTCGGATGCTGGTGGGGCTTACACGACAGGAGAAATGTGGAACTCCTATGACTTCGCCACTTTCATGTCTTCCCTGCACGCTCAAACAAGAGGTCTGTTTCAAGGACATTGGGAAATCTACTACTCCATCTCGCTCTTTCCTTGCCATCTCTGTGGGCCGCATCAGAAAGGTCATTCTCTGCACTGCGCCGCGTTGAAGACCTGGCTTGCAACACCATCGTACAGAGAAGACTCACTCACTGGGCCCTAGTGCCAATCTCAGTGACCCTGTGCCTGAAAATTAAATATATGAGGCTCTTAATTAAAGACATATTCGGAGAGATACTTTCATGTTGATTCAATGAATCATATTCAACATTCCTGAGTTGAGCATTAAACTTGCCATCAATTGGCCTAGATGTATTGTTCTAAAACCTCGGTAGGTCTAATACAGGTTTGTTTGTGATGACATCTCATTGTAAATTATAGCCGGTAATCACATGGATTATTAGGCATATAAATAACCAAGTGTAACAGCCTCGAGAACGTTATTTATTTATGTATGTTGTCCTTTCGCATTATGAACGTCACAGAACGTTTCCCAGCCCCCCCCAACCTGTGGAATTACTTCCAGCGTCCTGAGAACCACTGCGATAAGCATACAGAAATTTGTTCCTCTCATCAATAAAGTTTAGATTACAGTTGAGGCTGTGTCACAGACAGAGACCTGGGCAGGTAGCACTCAGAAGGGAGAGTGATCAACTTATCAGCTGTATAAAACTATAAATCTTCATGAAGTCAATATGCATATGTGCAAGCTCAGATAACAGACCTTGTTTATAAACAGGGAGTGGCAATGGAGTGCATGCAGTGGTTAGCACGTCACACAGCAAAAAAAATTAGACATTAGATCATTTGTAATGAGATTCAACAGACAATCCAAGTTTAATAGAGCCATAAAATCTTTTGAATATAATATGTATTAGCTGCTAGTAAACAATAGCAAAAGCGGTATAAACAAGAATAAAGAATAAAGCATTAATTCTTTTCACTGGTGTGATTACTTTTTGGTTTGATTAATCATTTTCAGAGGAAGAATGCATGCAGGAAGATGGATATATATATGTGAGACTGAGGACTGCTATCATGGTGACAGTAATCCTGATTTCCTCTGAAATGCATAAAGAGAGCCTGTGTCCAGACGAGACCTGAACAGGTAAACCTCTGAGGGAGAGTGGACACTTATCAGCTATCAGTAGGTAAAATGAGTTTCCCTGCCACAACTAAACAGGTTCTAACAGGAGTCCTGTTAATCATATATCAAGAAGAAATGATTATTTACTGTAAGTGCTTGTTTGGTGCAAGTTGTCCTGTCCTTAACGCGGGTGAGTGCAAAAAAGAAAAGAAACAAAAGATTGGATTATCCTCCAATAATGGTTGACTTATAATATCATCATTTTTGCACCTTCCCTCCCGCTCACAGAGAATTTTGAACTTGGTTGATCATGGGAACACATTACTGTAATGCATAAAAAAAACGTTTACTGTAAAACAGCTACTGAAAATTTCTAGATTAGTTTTTTTATCTATTCATTTTTCTTTTCTTTTTTTTTTTACAGGAATTTTTTTGAATTTTCATGTGAACTATTGCAGCCAATAAAAACTATAAAATTATTTAGCCCTCCATCTAGGCTAGTTATTGTTTATAACACTGTCTAGTGGGGCCTAATCTTCAGTAACCTGGTGCGTGAAATGTAAATAGTATGAAGGTCTGGGGATGTATTTCTAAAACCTCTGTAGGTCCTAATAAGGTTGTTTGTGATGACCAATCCTCATTGTAAATTATAGCTGGTATAACATGATTACTAGGCAATATAAATAACCAAGTGTAAACAGCCTCGAGAACGTTATTTATTTGATGTAAGGTGTTGCCCTTTCGCATTATGACGTCATCGGAACGTTTCTTCTCAGCCCACCCAATTGTGAATTACTTCCAGCGTCCCTGAGAACACTGCTAGAAGCATACAGAAATTTGGTGTTCCACTGATGCATAAAGTTTTTAGATGCTAATTGAGCCTGTGTCCACAGACAGAACCTGGCACGAAACATCCTGAAGAGGAGTAGATCACTTATCAGCTGTATAAACTATAAATCTTCATGAAGTCAAATATGCACTGTCCAGCTCAGATAACAGACATTGTTTTTATAACAGGGAGTTGGCCATGCCAGTGGTTAGCTACTACACATCATACAACCTTCGACGTGTTGCCAAACCAAAAAGGGTCCGATGAGCTGCTGAGAGAGAAATAAGAGGTCTTGAACTGTGGGCACTATCCATTTCATTCAAAGCTAACTGCCCGCCTCACTGTCTTTACAGATATCAGGGAGACGAAGATGCAAGGCTGGAATGAATGCAACATATCGTACCCACACAGTCCCATCATACTGCACAATGGCTGAAAATGTGGAATCCAACAAGGAAGTGCTGCAAACAAATGCCATGCCGCCCAGAAAGCCAGAGCAATGGAAGATCGGTTTGAAATAGAATCCACGTCACCCAAACAATCTTTTTGTGTGCGTCATGAAGGTCCACCGCCCATAAGGCAAGTTCATGAATGTGATCATGGACAAAAACATACTGGTCTCTTCCATATGCCTGTCAGGGGCCTACTGATGACGGGGAAGACACTGAAAAAAAGTGTATGAACAGTTACGGGAGGTAGAGAGTGAGGAGGAAGAGTTACGAAGAAGCAGACCAGCACATGACACCCTGGTGGCCAGTGCCTATTCTCACAAACTTCCAGGGAGCTTTCCTTCCAACAAAACTAAACATGTTTTAAACTAAAATGTAAAGAAAAGGAAAAGAAAAATCAATTTTGTTGCAAAAACCCTTTAATCAGAAATGTAGATTTCTTTCTGATGCAGTATATAAAAGAGAATAACACTGCATGTTTACAAGAGCATTGATTATTTGATTTTCCATTTTCTCATGTTGTGTTGGCATCCTCTGGTGTCTGTTTAGTAATGCATACAGTGGCATTTATGTAAACTGTTCAGTCTGTATCGAAAAATGTTGCCATGAGTATTTGATTTTAATGAATGATTTTTGTTTTTTTTCACATTTTTAATCATCTGTACCAACATAATCGTAGTGCTATTCCTCTTTTCATGGTATTTTACAGATTACTTACTGTAGGAAACTGAGCGCTGATCAGAAAAGGCTCAATCATTGGTAAAGACTATTTTGCTTCAGATCATAGCACCCATCGTTATGTACTACACATTGTTGAATCATGTAATCTTTAGGCAAAAAATGACTGAGAAAGGATTCCAATTACTGTGTGAATGTAAACTTGTTCTGACTTTCAAAGACAACCAAAGTTAAGGTTGTGAGGAAAAAAATACAATGCGACAAAATCACATGACAAGTGAGAAGATTACGAAGAAGATAGATTAGATTTTTGTGAATGAAAGAGATTCTAAAACAATAAGAAATAAGAGTAAAAATAAATGAGACCACAATGGGTTGTAAAATGGGCCTAAATGAGTGGAGAAGTTTAGAAATGTAATTTTTATTAAAAATATTCAAGTCATAAAGCCATATGTAAACACCATAACAGTGTTGTTTTTTATAAGGTACACGTCATGTACAAACAACAACAATCATAAACATCTTATGAGTATTGGGTACAACATTGATCAGGCTAAAAAACTGTTGTTTCATTAGTTGAAATATAGATTTCATTGATTATTAATCTGTACAATGACACAGAGATTTCTGTCCATAATCTCGAACTTGATTAGTGTCTACCTACTGAACTGCTTACAGAAAAAATGTAATATCCTTAATAACATTGTTGTTGGGTCACTGGTTTTTTAAAAATGCACATCATGTGCAAACACCACATGTCTGTGACGGATCAGTTAAAATCATTTCTTGAAATTTTAATCTCCTATGAGGCTTTGACGGCATGCCAAACACACTATTTGCAGAATACAGTAGTACCCTGTACTTTTGATATGCCATTTTTGATTCCACTCTTTGCACATGGTCCTCTTGCTCTGCTAGTCTGTTCTCCTGGTGCGACCAGCTTTCCTTTCCGGCTTGACGAACTTCTTCTCCAACTCTTGAACTGTTCTCCTGCTCAGCAAGCAATGCCTCTCCTGTCTGACCAGCCTCCTTTCCGCCTGGAACTAACTTCTTCTCCAACTCTTCACTCTGCAACTTATCTACCTGCTCAGCAAAGCATGCTGCTCCTGTTCGACAACAGCTTCCTTTCCCGCTTGAAACTCAACTTCTTTCTCCAACACTGAAAACGTATTGTCTCCTGCTCAGCAAGCATGCTCTCCTGTTCGACACAGCTTTTTCCTCGCTTGATAACTCACTGCTTTCTTCTCCACCTGCAACTTATTCTCCTCTCAGCAAGCAGCTCTCCTCCTGTTTCGACCAGCTTCCTCTCCTTGGTGGACATGCAAGCCCCAGAGAGAGCAACAAAGGCATGCAGTGAGACTTTTTGGTTTCAGGGTTCTCAAACGGTAATTTGTAGCCGGTAGCCGGGAGTCATCATGGTTCCATGTACACATTCTTCCGTTGAATTTGCTGAGCAACTCCTTTGCTGATTCAAGAATGATGTAAGTTTTGTTTCAAAGCTTTTGATAACATCCTCAGAGAGTTTTGTCTGCTGTCCTTCGTGCTGGACGAACCCCACCAGGCTCTGGCAGTGCGTCCTAGTTGACTTGAATGGGGGGCATTCTATTACTATGGAGAATTCATCCTGTCACTAGGCTGTAGATGACCATGAAAGGTTTTAATGACGTCCAATGACAGCTGGTAGAGAGACAATTTCCAAAACAAAATGGACGTTGTTACATGTGTTGAAACTGTGTAAAAATTTATTGCATTTATAAAGAAACAGAAACATTTGCAAGGTGTACGACTAAGGATTGATCTTTCAAATCTTTGTGTGCTTTTAAAGCTTGATTTTTACAGTTTAATTTGTAAAATTTTTTATTTTCCTTTGTGCCTTTATTTTCATCTGTGTCCCCAGACTAGAATATGTTGACAATAACACCTCCAAGAGTAAAGACATTCTCTTTGACTAATTCTGGGGCGTATAGTATTTGGGGTGTGATCTTTGGGTTTAAAGTATATCCACCATCACGAGTTCGTCAGAATGCGAGACCGACTCAAGCACTTCAGGTGTACTTTGAGAGTGTCTCTAGTTCTCCTTGGCCAAGCGTCAATAAATAATACAGCATAAGACATCAGAGGCTCCTGAACACTTTCTTCCCTCCTGACCTCACCATTGACCTTTGACTTCAGCAATTTCTCCACAACATAGATGAAGTAACTCGTTAGATTACCCGTTACTGAAAAAACTAACGCCGTTAGTAACGGCGTTTATTTCAACGCTGTTATTCCCATCACTGGCTAGCACTAGCTACAGTCTGAGTGCTGAGAAGCCTTTTCAGCCAAAAGATTTTTCTTTCTCAGCCAGGCGTTGTGCTAATGAAAACTTCTCCCGGTCTTTTAAGGCCGGGTGTTTTCGAAATGGCCATTATCTGAAAGACACGGACCAAGCGGTGTGTTTTGTGTGCTGTTCTGCGATGGAGAAGAAACTGATAAGTGCAGAAAGGATGAGGGAGGGGGTGTTTATGAAGGGGGGGTTTGGCAATTGGTGAAAAGCACTAGACAAATTTCGGGAACATGAAAAATCCAGTTTCCACTTGGAGGTAGTCAGCAAGCTGTCAGCGTTGAAACAAACGCCTATCAACGCGCTGCTCTCACAGGCTATCGCTAAGGACCAGGTGACTGCACGGACTGTTTTGGAGCTGGCGTTAAGTTCCATCAAGTTTCTAGCTCGTCAGGGGTTGTCGCTGAGAGGACAGGAACATCATGATGTCACATTTTGACAAATGATGTTAGAGAGAACGTACGACCTACCTGCTGCTCGTGAGTGGCTTCTCCAGAGGGACAACTGGATGGAGGACAACATCCAAAATGAAATCATTGAGCGTCTTGCCCATGCCGTTCTGTACATTGTGGTGAGAGAGGCTTTTGGTTCCCCAAACTATGAGCTAATTGCTGATGGAACAACTGATATAACAGCGAAAGAACAGTTCTCTTGTCACTTGTTTTACACCAATGACAATTTTATCCAGTGCAGCCGGTTTCTTGGTTACTATAACGTGCATCAAAGACGTGTTTTTGCGTCTCAACCTTCCGTTAGAGAAGTTGAAGGGATATTGTTTTGATGCTGCAAGTAAAGAGGTATGTCCAGGATCGTTGTTTGTGCACTGCTGCAATCACTCCTTTGACCTGGCACTTCAGGAAGTTGCGAGAGAGCTGCCGCTTATATCGGAGACTCTACAATTCATCCAGAGCGCAGCCAACATCATCAGGGAATCCAACAAGCGAAGGACAACTTTTGAGTCCTGTTTTGGCGATGAAGATGCGACTGTGAAATGTAACATCCTTGGACTGTGTTCTACGAGCTGGTGCGTGAGAGCCCTTGCAGTATCCAGAATAATCCATGCATTTGGCCCTCTTCTCCAAACACTACAGACACTCCAGCAAGATGTTCGCGGCGAAATGAAGGAAAAGATATCGGGGCTACTGAAACAAGCAAAAAAGGGAAAGACCATGTTTGGTCTTCTGTGCTCTGAGGCCCTCTTCACTCCTTGTGAAGCTGTGGCTAAAATGCTTCAAGCTGAGAAGGCCACAGCTGCTGGAGCGCTGGAGTGCATACAAACCCTTAGAGAGCCCAAACAGGTCCTGCGCAATGAGAATGCTATGGAGGAGCTGCTGAATAAGACCAACGCATCAGCAGCTAAATAGGATCTTAAGATGCCTGACCCAACCCAACCACGTCAGCAAAACTCCATCTAGATACTGTGACACAAGGCAGACTGAAGATGTTGTAACTTCAAAGGGAGCGGCATCATGGAAAATGCAGTTTTTTGAGGCACTTGACCTTGTCAGAGTGCCGATTTGACCAGAGTGGCATGACAACTGCCACACTAAGGGAAGAAACTTTGCTTTCTGCCACAAACAGGATGGTTGGAACAGAAGAAGACCTGGTCTCTCTCAAGCTGCCGGGTAATATTGATGTGCCTGGTCTGCATATGCAACTTCGGATGCTGGTGGGGCTTACACGGCAGGAGAAATGTGGAACTCTCTATGACTTCGCCACTTTCATGTCTTCCCTGCACGCTCAAACAAGAGGTCTTTTCAAGGACATTGGAAATCTACTCCATCTCACTCTTTCCTTGCCCATCTCTGTGGCCTCATCAGAGAGGTCATTCTCTGCACTGCGCCGCTTGAAGACCTGGCTGTGCAACACCGTCGTACAGAGAAGACTCACTCACCTGGCCCTTCTTCATATGCACCAGGATATTCTGGATCTGGATACACTGGACGTCCATGCTCTCATGACGGAATTCATAAGCACCACCCCAGAACGAAAGACCACCTTTGGAGTTCTACCATCTACTTACGGTAAGAAAATTATTACCATCAGATGGTTGGTTTGTGTTCTCATTATGTAGTGGCCGTGCAGCTTGATTAGTTTAAAAAAAATTGATTCGCGTCTCACCTGTTGTTGTTAGACCTTTTGGCTAATAGTACTAATTTACTTCTTTTTGTGTGTTCTTCTGTAGTTCTTTGAATGGGCGCAAGAGGAGGATGGTTTCGTAGTTCACCACTGTCTGCATGCTTGTGTGCATGCGTTTTCTTGTGCGTGTCACGGTGTGTGTATGCACAGAGAAAGAGAGAGAGAGATGGACTTTAAATAAGGCTTTGGAGTTCGGAGGAAGGAGTTTTTTTTTTTCTTAACGTTTGTAAAAACTATAAAATCAGTTAGCCTCATCTAGTCTATGTTACTTGTTTATAACGCTGTCTAATGCCTAATCTCAGTACCTTGTGCGTGAAATTAAATATAT
>NC_040031.1:566758-567889 GCF_000972845.2 Larimichthys crocea
ATATCTATGATTCTGGACTGGTACAGATTTATTATGCTTAAAAACTGTGTTTCATTAGTTGAAATATAGATTATCATTGATTATTATCTGTAACATGACAGATTTCTGTCCATAATCTAACCTGATTAGTGTCTTCTACTGAACTTCTTAACAGAAAAATGATATCTTAATAACATTGTTGTTGGTTCCTGGCTTTTTAAAAGGTGCACATCATGTGCAAACAACAACAACACATGTCTGTGACTGATCATTTAAAATCATTTCTGCAATTAATCTCCTATGAGGCTTTGACGGCATGCCAAACACACTATTGCAGAATACAGTAGTACCCTGTACTTTGATATGCTATTTTTGATTCCACTCTTTGCACTATGTCCTCTTGCTCTGCTAGTCTGTTCTCCTGTTCGACCAGCTTCCTTTCCTGCTTGACTAACTTTGTCTCCATCTCCTGCAACTTATTCTCCTGCTCAGCAAGCATGCTCTCCTGTTCGACCAGCTTCTCCTCCTGGTGGACATGCAGAGCCCCAGAGAGAGTCACAAAGGCATCAGTGAGACTTTTGTTCAGGTTCTCAAACTCTAATTTGTAGTCGCTGGATTTTATCATGTGTTGCATCACATGTTGTTTGCTGAATTTGGTAAGCACCTCCTTTGCTGATTCAAGAATGGTGTTAAGTTTTTCCAAAGCTTTGATAACATCCTCAGAGAGTTGGTCTGCTTCTTTCTGCTGGACGAACTCCACCAGTCTCTGCAGTGCGTCTTGTCTACTTGAAATGTGGGGGCATTTCTCATTATTGGTCTTCATCCTGTCAACTAGGCTGTAGATGCCCATGAAAGGTTTTATGACGTCCATGATCAGCTGGAGAGTCAATTCAAAACAAAACCAGGGAACTATGATTATTGTTGAGGGTTATGGAGGTATATTAATGAAATTAATTGAATCTTTGAGTGAATCATACTGAGCTGTATGAGCTATAATAAACCATTACAATTTATTTCTATTTGCATTGTGCTTATCTTTGTGCTATCTTTACTCCATTTCGGGGCCGGAAAGAGAGGCCATGAAGGAGTATATCCAGACCTCCCTGAAGGCAGGGCTCATCCGTCCCTCCTCTTCTCCAGCTGGCGCGGGCT
>NC_040031.1:567899-593875 GCF_000972845.2 Larimichthys crocea
ACGCATCAGCAGCTAAATAGGTCTTAAGATGCCTGACCCAACCCAACACGTCAGCAAACACTCCATCTAGATACTGTGACACACGGCAGACTGAAGATGTTGTAACTTCAAAGGGAGCGGCATCATGGAAAATGCACGTTTTTTGAGGCACTTGACCTAGGTCAGAGTGCCGATTTGACCCGAGTGGCATGACAAAACTGCCACACTAAGGAGAGAGAAACTCTTGCTTTCTGCCACAAACAGGATGGTTGGAACGAAGAAGAAGACCTGGTCTCTCTCAAGCTGCCGTGGGGTATATGTATTGAGTGCCTGGTCTGCAATGCAACTTCGGATGCTGGTTGGGGCTTACCGACAGGAGAAAATGTGGAACCTCTCTATGACTTCGCCACTTTCATGTCTTCCCGCACGCTCAAACAAGGGTCTTTTCAAGGAATTGGAAATCTACTCCATCCGCTCTTTCCTTGCCCATCTCTGTGCCTCATCAGAGGGTCATTCTCTGCACTGCGCCGCTTGACGACCTGGCTGCCACAACACCGTCTACAGAGAAGACTCACTCCCCTGGCCCTTCTCATATGCCCCAGGATATTCTGGATCTGTGATACACTGGACGTCCATGCTCCATGACGGAATTCATAGTTCGTAGTTCGTCGAGTTCACCACCTGTCTGGCCATTGCTTGCGTTGCATGTGTTTTTTGTTGCGTGTACGGTTGTTGTCTGTGTGTGTGTGTGTGCACAGAGACAGGAGAGACAAGAGAGAGCGGAGAGAGCAGGAGGATGAGATGAGAAGAGAAGGAGAGTGAGGAGAGAGGAGAGAGAGATGGACGTTTATAATAGCTGGCTTTTTGGAGTTCGGAGAAGGGAAGGCGTTTTTTTTTCTTAACGCTTTGTAAAAACTAAAAAATAAAATCAGTTATGCCTTCATCGACTATGTTACTGATGTTATAACGCTTTCTAGTTGCCTAATCTCAGTAACCTTGTGCCTGAAATTAAACTATCTGACGGTCCTTAATTAAAGACATATTCTGAGAGAGATTTTACTTCATGTGTGATTCAATGAATCATTCCACCATTCCTGAGTTTGGCAATTAGTGCCATCACGTTGGGCCTTCTGATGTCAGTTTACTTAAAACCTTCTGTAGTCTATATACAGGGTGTGTCTTGTGATGACATCTCATTGATCTAACGTAGTAGGAATTATGTGTTGTAGTCATTCATGCATTTACTATGGGCATATAATAAAATAACACAGTGTAACAAATAGCCTCTGTAGAATTGATGTTAATTTATATTACCGTATTGTTGTCCTTTCGCATTATGAACGTCATACAGACCGATTTCCCACAGCCCACCGCCAACTTGGTGCAAAGTTACTTCGTCAGCTCCTGTGGCTGAGTGAACCATGCTATAAGCATACAGAAATTTGTTCCTCTCATCATAAAGTTTATATTACAGTTGAAGCTGTGTCACCAGACAGGACCTGGGCAGGTAGCACTCAGAAGGGAGAGTGATCACTTATCAGCTGTATAAAACTATAAATCTTCATGAAGTCCATATGCATCTGTCCAGCTCAGTAACAGACCTTGTTTATAACAGGGAGTGGCATGGAGTGGTTAGCACTCACAGCATACACTCTTCACTTGTTGCCAAACCAAAAAGGGTCGATGATGCTGCTGAGAGAAGAAATAAGAGGTCTTGACTGTGGCACTATTCCATTTCATTCAAAGCTAACTGCCTCACTGTCTTTACAGATAATCATGGAGACGAAGAGGCATGGCTGGAACTGATGCAACCTATCGTACCCACATTCCCAATCATCTGCACATGGCTGAAAATGTGAAGTCCAACAAGGACTGCTACAAACAAATTGCCCAGAAAGCCAGAAGCCAGGAAGATCTGGTTTGAATAGAATTCACCCAAACTAATTGCTTTTGTGTGCTTCATGAAGTCCATCCGCCATAAAGGCAAGTTCATGAATGTGATCATGGCAAAAACTATCTGGTCTCTTCCATATCCTTTCAGGGGCTCTACTGATTGAACTGGGGAGAGAACTGAAAAAAGTGATAAACTGGGCCTAATATAAGTGGAGAATTTAGAAATGTAATTTTTATTAAAAATATTCAGTGCATAAAAGCATAATGTATCACAATAACATTGTTTGTTTTAAAGGTACACTTCATGTACAAACACAACAATCATAAAACATCTATGATTCTGGGTACACATTTATCATGCTTAAAACACTGCGTTTCATTAGTTGAAATATTGATTATCATTGATTATTATCTGTAAACATGACAGATTTCTGTCCATAATCTAACCTGATTAGTGTCTCCTACTGAACTTCTTAACAGGAAAAGTATAATATCTTAATAACATTGTTGTTGGTTCCTGGCTTTTTACAAGGTGCACATCATGGCAATCACAAACACATGTCTGTGACTGATCATTTAAAATAATTTCTGCAATTCATCTCCTATGAGGCTTTGACGGCATGCCAAACACACTATTGCAGAATACAGTAGTACCCTGTACTTTGATATGCCATTTTTGATTCCACTCTTTGCACTATGTCCTCTTGCTCTGCTAGTCTGTTCTCCTGTTCGACCAGCTTCCTTTCCTGCTTGACTAACTTTGTCTCCAACTCTTGCAACTTATTCTCCTGCTCAGCAAGCATGCTCTCCTGTTCGACCAGCTTCCTTTCCTGGTGGACATGCAGAGCCCCAGAGAGAGTCACAAAGGCATCAGTGAGACTTTTGTTCAGGTTCTCAAACTCTAATTTGTAGCCGCTGGATTTTATCATGTGTTCCACCACACATTCTTCGTTGAATTTGGTGAGCACCTCCTTTGCTGATTCAAGAATGATGTTAAGTTTTTCCAAAGCTTTGATAACATCCTCAGAGAGTTGGTCTGCTTCCTTCTGCTGGACGAACTTCACCAGTCTCTGCAGTGCATCTAGTCTACTTGAAATGTGGGGGCATTTCTCAGTATTGGACTTCATCCTGTCAACTAGGCTGTAGATGCCCATGAAAGGTTTTATGACGTCCATGATCAGCTGGAGAGACAATTCAAAACAAAATGGACTGTTGTTAACATTTGTTGAACTGTTGTAAAAATGTATGCATTTATAAAGAAACAGAAACATTTGCAAGGTGTACGACTAAGATTGATCTTTCAATCTTTGTGCTTTTAAGCTTGATTTTTACATTTTATTTGAACATAATCCTTTGTGCCTTTATTTTAACACATATATAACTCTTTGGCTTTCGAGTCATTCTTATCGTCACACGTATAGAATCCTTATTTTGACACATATATAGTTTGAAGTAGAGGGGAAGGGAACTGAGAATAAGAGTCAAGATGTGTAGTGAACGTAGCATGTAGTAAATGTAGTAACACTTTTATAGCAGGAATGTGTTTTTAAAAAAATGCAGTAGGAACCATCTATGGTTTAATGGTGTAACAAAAATTAGAGTAGTGGGTGCCAGACAAAAACCATAGGCAAAGCAAGCGGGCCTCTAATGATGTCATCTTGAAAGAAGGTCAGCAAAGGAGAGAGGCATAGTGAGGGTAGTAGAGTATTGAGGCCTGCAGCCTGTAAATCATGCTAGAAGACAGGCACAAGGCCTGACTATGCGCAAGTGGCACAGGTCGAACAGTGTGAGAAACTGACGTTACAAAACAGGAATAGTAAAACGACAGGGCGATATAGCCTGAAAAATTTAGATGCCATAAAGGAGGAAGAAAATCTCCAAAGTTTCATGGAGCCACCTGAAAGTTGCACTATTATGTCATAGATGGAAGATAAAAAAAGGTTCTGATTTTATGCTAAATGGGTGCATATCTTTTGAGGGTATAAAAGGAGATGTTTGGGGACAGACAAATCAGTCTTTCCACAGGAGACTCTGTCTTTGTTTGTCTGTGAAGATAAAGCTCATCTACAGCCAACTTTGACAAATCCTGCATCTTCTTGAAGACTTACTACAATTTGACTAATTGAAGCAGAAATCAAACTTGGTCTCTAGCAGGGACCAAGACATCTAAGCTGACCAATTTTTGACCCATCAGAACTATAATTATTGTTGAGGGTCACAGTGGTACAGATTGGTTGAACTGAGCTGTGTTGAATAAACGTAAAGCAACATGAGTTACATTGCCGCATTACTTTTAACCCTATTTTAGTGCAAGGAAAGTTGCACTAAAGAGACTTTCCTTAACTTTGAACCCAAATACAAGTTTAATAGAGCCATAAACTAAATGTATGGGGGGCATATATTGTATTAGCTGCTAGTAAACAAAGGTAAAAGCAGGTTGCTTTATTCTTTAACTGGTGTCATTACTGCATGTTGATTCATCCAATTTTCAGAGAAGAATGCTGCCATAAAGATGATTATGTGAGAATGAGACTTCTCTCATGGTGACAATAATCTGATTTCTGAAATGCATAAAGAGAGCCATGGTTTGCCTTATCAAATTAAATGGAATCGGTATCAAGAATTCAAATTCACAAGTCACTAAAAATCTAGTAAGGCAAAATGTGAACAGAACATAACGTTGTTGAAACTGATTAATGAAAAAAAGCAAAGCACAGAGTTCAGCTAATACTGCAGAGTTCCTGTATGTAAACCACTGGTGTTTGCTGCAGTTCAAATTAAGACTACAGGTCGAGCTATCAGTGGTACCATTAAGTCTCCGTCCAACTATCAGATTCTAACAGGAGTCTGATCATTTATCTATCAAGAAGAAATGATTACTTACTGTGAAGTGCTTGTTGATGCAAGTTGTCTGTCTTAACGCGGGTGAGTGCAAGAAAGAAAACGAAACAAAAGATTAAATATCCTCCAATAATGGTTGACTTATAAGTTATCACCTTTAAGCATCCAGTTTGAGAACCACTGCTATAAGCATACAGCAATTTGTTCCACTGATCAATAAAGTTTAGATTACCATTGAGCTGTGTCACAGACAGAGACCTGGGCACATAACACTCTGAAGGGAGAGATCACTTATCAGCTGTATAAAACTATAAATCTTCATGAAGTCAAATATGCATCTGTCCAGCTCAGATAACAGACCTTGTTTATAACAGGGAATGGCATGGAGTGGTTAGCACTGTCAAGCCGGACTCAAAACAGGACTCAGATGCAGAGGTGTCAGTGAGCAGATTTTGAGAAAACAAAAACCTCTCGACAGAGTGATACTAACAGGCTATGAAAAACTGACCTAACTAAGGAAAACAAAAAAACACCCCAAAGGAGGAAAAACTCTAAACTAGGTATGAAAAATTTTTCAAAGTCAAAATCACTCACAAAGAGGAAAATCAAAGGCTGCAAAACGTTAACTGAAATCTCTCCAAGGGAGACTGAAAAAAACAACTAATCTAATCTCTATGAAACAAAAGCTTGACTAAGAAAATTACAACAAATAAAAAAAAAAAATCACTCTTACAAGGAGAAAACAAAAACTCACGAGCAGAAACGCTATGACTGTGGCAAGGCTTGGAAACGTCTCTGGTGCACGATCAGAAGATGAAACACTTTGGCACAGGACGAAGGGAGACGCAGACAATATATACACAGGGTAATGCAAAACAGGTGGAAACAATCAGGGCGGGGAAGACAATCAGACCGGTGACACATGAGGAAGGGGAAGTGATCTGAAACGAGAGGGCAGGTAAATATCAAAAAATAAAACAGGAAATGATGAGACATAATAAAAACCCAACTAGACCTCACCGCGGTGTGACAAGCACTCACAGCAAAAAAATCATCATACAATCTTCACTTGTTGCCAAACCAAAAAGGATCGATGATGCTGCTGAGAGAAGAAATAAGAGGTCTTGACTGTGGCACTATTCCATTTCATTCAAAGCTAACTGCCTCACTGTCTTTACAGATAATCATGAAGACGAAGAGGCATGGCTGGAAATGATGCAACATATCGTACCCACATTCCCAATCATCTGCACAATGGCTGAAAATGTGAAGTCCAACAAGGACTGCTGCAAACAAATTGCCCAGAAAGCCAGAGCCATGGAAGATCTGGTTTGAATAGAATTCACCCAAACTAATGCTTTTGTGTGCTTCATGAAGTCCATCCGCCATAAAGGCAAGTTCATGAATGTGATCATGGACAAAAAACTATCTGGTCTCTTCCATATCCTGTCAGGGGCTCTACTGATTGAACTGGGGAAGACACTGAAAAAAGTGTATGAAACAGTTACAGGAGGAGAAAGAGAGAGGATGAAGAGTAACGAAGAAGCAAGACCAGCACCATGACCCCTGTGCCATTGTCTATCCTCACAACTTCCAGGGATCTTTCCAACAAAACTAAACTTTTAACTAAAATTAAAAGAAAAGGAAAAGAAAAATCAACTTTTGTGCAAAAACCTTCAATCAGAAATGTAGATTTTCTTTCTGAATGCAGTATATAAAAGAGAATAACCTGCATGTTACAGAGCATTTATTTTTTCATTTTCTGCATGTTTGTTGCATCTCTGGTGTCTGTTTAGTAAATGCATACATGGGCATTTATTTAAAACTGTTCATCTGTTATCTAAAAATTCCATGAGTATTTGATTTTAATGAATGATTATTGTTTTTTCACATTTTTAATCATCTGTACCAACAAATCGAGTGCTATCTCTTTTCGTGGTATTTAACAGATTACTTATGTAGGAAATCTGAGCTCTGATCAGAAAAGGCTCAATCATTTGGTATAAGACTATATTTCTTCAGACTCATAGCACCATCTTATGTACACACATTGAATCATTAACTTTAAGCAGAAATAAATGACGGAGAAAGGATTTCATACTTGTGAATGAAAAACTTGTTTCTGACTTCAAAGACAACCAAAGTTTAAGGTTGTAAAAAATGACAATGCGACAAATCACATGACAAGTGTGAGAAGATTACGAAGAAGATAGATAGATTTTTGTGAATGAAAGAGATCAAAAATAAGTAAATAAATGAGTAAAATAAATGAAGACCTACACATGGGTTGTAAAATGGGCCTAATATAAGTGGAGAATTTTAGAAATGTAATTTTTATAAAAATATTCAGTGCATAAAGCCATATGTATCACAATAACATTGTGTTTTTAAAGGTACACTTCATGTACAAACAACAAATCATAAATATCTATGTCTGGACTGTTAAATTTATTATGCTAAAAACTGTGTTTCATTAGTTTGAAATATAGATTATCATTGATATTATCTGTAACATGACAGATTCTGTCCATAATCTAACCTGATTAGTGTCTCCTACTGAACTTCTTAACAGAAAAATGATAATATCTTAATAACATTGTTGTTGGTTCCTGGCTTTTTAAAGGTGCACATCATGTGCAAACAACAACACATGTCTGTGACTGATCATTTAAAATAATTTCTGCAATTCATCTCCTATGAGGCTTTGACGGCATGCCAAACACACTATTGCAGAATACAGTAGTACCCTGTACTTTGATATGCATTTTTGATTCCACTCTTTGCACTATGTCCTCTTGCTCTGCTAGTCTGTTCTCCTGTTCGACCACTGCCTTTCCTGTTGACTAACTTTGTCTCCATCTCCCTGCAATATTCTCCTGCTCAGCAAGCATCCTCTCCTGTTCGACCAGCTTCTCCTCCTGGTGGACATGCAGCCCCAGAGAGAGTCACAAAGGCATCAAGTGAGACTTTTGTTCAGGTTCTCAAACTCAATTGTAGTCGCTGGATTTTATCATGGTTGCATCACATGTTGTTTGCTGAATTTGGTAGCACCTCCTTTGCTGATTCAAGAATGTTGTTAAGTTTTTCCAAAGCTTTGATAACATCCTCAGAGAGTTGGTCTGCTTCTTTCTGCTGGACGAACTCCACCAGTCTCTGCAGTGCGTCTAGTCTACTTGAAATGTGGGGGATTTCTCATATTGGTCTTCATCCTGTCAACTAGGCTGTAGATGCCCATGAAAGTTTTTATGACGTCCATGATCAGCTGGAGAGACAATTCAAAACAAAACCAGGGAACTATGATTATTGTTGAGGTTATGAGGTATATTAATGAAATTAATTGAATCTTAGTAATCATACTGAGCTGTATGAGCTATAATAAACCATTACAATTTATTCTTTGCATTGTGCTTATCTTTATCTAATCTATCTATCTATCTAGTCTTCTATCTATCTCTCTATCTATCTATCCTATCTATCTATCCTATCTTGTAATAGAGTAGATATAATATAGATATATATATATATAGTATATATAGTATATATATGATATATAATATATATTAAATTATATAATTGATTATATTACATTAAGTGACTGTTTCTCAGGTGCCACCACTAAAACAAACTTGACATTTTTTGCAAAATTAGTGGTGATGATCTAAGACTGACTGATTTGTTTCACAGTTTTTTATTGACTGAACTGTTTGTCATTTTCCAACATTAAAATGCATATCTAACTGGCTTTTATGCTGTACTGATGGTAAGCTTTAATACTCCAGTTCCAGTGCCTGCAGCAATTTTAATGGGCATTCCCAGTTTCCCCATTAGTGCATAAACTGGGCTAGCACTCACTGGTAGAAAGTACTCCTAATTTTTGCAAACATGATTAAAGAGTCACTAAAAATCTAATAAGGCAAAATGTGAATCAAAAATAGCAACATTGAGTTTCTGTCCAACTAACAGGTTCTAACAGGAGTCTGTTAATTTATATATCAAGAAGAAATGATTACTTACTGTGAAGTGCTTGTTGATGCAAGTTGTCTGTCTTAACGCGGGTGAGTGCAAGAAAGAAAAGAAAGATTTTATATCCTCTTCTTCAGATCAGCTAATAAGTTATCATCCTCCGTCGTTTCTAATCTCTACAGGTATCTGTCGGACCTGTGGACCTGTGGTCACAGAGCTCACAGATAATCTAGACTTTATTGGTCAGTGGAACAAATTACTGTATGCATAAAGCAGTGGCTTTCAACCTGGGAGCATCAAAAAACAGCTACTGCAAACCGTCACCAAATAAATCCAATGTTCATAAATATAAATGGCCGTTGTAGAATTCTATCATTGTGCAGTCAATAAAAATAGAGCAACTCTAAACATCAGTTTGTCATTTATGGAGCAACTAAATTACAGGCATATCTGTGTTGTCTAGATGAAGTTCATAAATTGTGTCTTGATAACTGAATTGAATGTCTTTACATGCATGGAAAACTGTTATCTGCATCTCTTGCCCTATCATTGTAAATCATAACGACAGAGGTTTTTTTAAATACTTAAATTTTTCTGCCTTTGTGTGAACACAGAAAAAATGAAGTCTGGAGTTTTCACACGAATAAAAAAAGAGCTAAGCAAATAAAAAAAAGGCACAGGTATAGGTCGGTGATCCTCAGTTACAAAAAAAATAGTAAAAAAAAAAGTCATTTTCTCCATAATGCAAATAGAGTTGATTATGCTGATAAGAAAGATGATAGAGATAATAGGAGGGTTCCTCTGGACCCAGCATTTTGTAACTGTCTTTTTACTTGCATCCTAACAGATTTTCAAGAGGTATGAGTCACTCCTACTGAGATCCTTAGGAATATGTCCAAGGTACATCAAGGTAAAAGAGAGGTCAGTTTTCAGATCCAAGATCTCTGAGCCCACTTCTTTTCAGAAAAAGCCTAACATAAGGGCATGTCCAGAAAATGTGATCATGATCGACTGAAGCCAATCAACAGAGAGCTTGAGACCCACTAAATTTGGATTAATGGTTGGGGGGTAATAAAAAAAAGAGATTTTTCCAGCAGAAATCCAAAACAAGGAGTTAGTAGAGGTAGCCTGGGTCTCCTGTATTTGAAGCCACACATCCTCCGGCATTGCAATATTGACTTCCTTTTCCCAGCGCTCTCTTATATAGTTGGTTGGATTTTTATTTATGAAGGAGAAGCATCCATAAGTATCTGGGTTATTCTTGAGGGTTCAACAGGGTCTGAGGGCCTTATTGCCTTATAAAAAAAATCAAAAAGGTGAATCTGTAGGTACCGGTAGAAATCTGAGAACCACTGGTTTAAGTTGATTTATTGGCAGCTGCTTTTTTATGGCCCCAGTTTGAGAACCACTGCTATCATAGTTATTATAGTAATTTGTTCCAGAGGTGAGACCCAGAATGATAATCGCTTATCACCTATCAACATATGACTGCCAATAAAACCATACAATTTTATGAGGTCAAGTATGCGTCCAACTCAGATTTTGTTTACAGACTTTGTTCGCAACTGTCTCACTGATCTCCTGACAAACAATAAATGCTTCAGTTAAGCTGCAGGAACCAATGCTTTTTATAGTTTATTTGTACTGTGGTGTCATCATCCAGTATGAATAAATACAATAGTATTGTGCAAGTCAAACCTTTGTGTTGTTTGTCGAAGTAACTTGTTATATATTTAAGTTAGAATGAGAAAGAAGTAACAACATCATAATACATTTTATTCTTACAAAACTGTACACTAATACCAGTGTTAAATGGCACTAGTTTGCAACACTAGAACAATGGTGCTCTGTATTTCTAATGTTATATAATATCAATGACTATGATCTTCACTTATTGTTTGTTATAAAACGCCAAGGCAAATTCCTTGGGCGTTTCACATGAGACCAGCCAGCCTGACAGATCATCAATATAACAGTTTGTCAGAAAGCCTCCAGATTAAATCTGCTCTGCACTTCCATCTGCCAGGAGTGAGTAATGCTTCTGCTTCAAGGATAACATAAATAAATTCCGGGTGTGTCAGCCAGAGCATGAACAACACCCAGGAGGGGGGAAGGACTGCAACTATCAGAGAAGAACAGGAAGTGTTGACAGCAGAGAGGAGGAGCTGAAGGCTACAGAAGCTGTTTCATTTTTTCACCGCACACACACACAACGTTTACCTGGGTCAAGACAAGAAGCTTTTGCTGACAACCACGTAGAGGTAAATAATCTTTATATTTTTGTTCATGTACTGCCCTGCTGACTCTTTGCTCTGTGTGTCCTCTTGTTGTTCACTCTGTGAGCAGGTATGTCTGCAACCTACAACATGCTTTCATGTCAACGCTGGTTCGCAGTTTTGTAAAACGGAAACTTTTCATACATTAACCCGCCCTGAGGTCTGATCCTGAAATAAACAAGGCATGTGATTACAAGGAGCAAAGAGTGATAATTATGCTGTCAAACATCAGATTGAACAAAGACCGTATACATGCCAAATAAATACAAAACAAATCTTGTGTTTGAAACTCAGGATTTGCAGATAAAGAGGAAATCACTGCTTTCTGCTTTCTAAATAAAAAAAAACTAGAGTTAAGAGTTATTATAGATTGATGTTTTACACTGCGCTACATTTGCAACATGCAATCCAAAGAATGCTTTGTTGACAAAAAAGGAATAGGAAGTCAGAAGATTGTAACCACAACTTACCACATTTTCCTCTATACCTCTGTATTTGTTTGATACTGTGAAATTTTAAAAAGGTGTATATGCTACAGATCATCTTCTAACTGTGAGCTGTGAGGTACTTAATTAGAGGTTAACACATTTTGTCAAACTGGGTGTACTTTATATCAAATCTTTGAATGTCTGGTATTAATTGAGTCATCCAGCCACATTGTAATGTGGCTGGACACTGTCATGTTTTTCCAAGATGTGGGTACTATTTGTATAGTGGCCATGCTAGCAGCATAGATTTAGGGATGTCACTGTCACTCCGTCAGTTGGCCTATCACTTTGGTTCAGACTGAAATATCCCAACAACTATTAGATAGATTGCTATGAAATGGAGTTTGTTTAAGACATTCATGGCACACAGCGGACAATCTTACTGGACTTTGCTGTGCCCCTGACTTACATTAGTGGTTTTGAATGAAATATCACAACAATAAAACGAATTGGTTTTTGACCTGCTATTATAAGTGAGGACTTGTAGTTATATGCTTACAAGCAGTCTGCAAAAGCTGAATCAGTCTCTGATTCACTGGTGTTATGTCAGAGACTATGTAACTATGTAACTGTACATACAGTTACACTATGTAACTGTATGTTCTTTACTGAAGCTCTCAATCTGTCTGACTCAACACATCAGAAAAGTTTCACTTTCTGTTGCAGAGTGAAATTTCTTAGACGTTGGGGTGTGTGAACCAAACAGTAGGACTGTTTTTAAGGAAACCGTCATTGTTATGTTACACAATCATCATGAGTTATTGATGGTTGAGTTACCGAAAGCTCGGCATTACAGGCTGATTGAATCTGGAGGAGCATTCCCATGGGAAATTCACATAGTATCAGCTCAGTTCACCTGGGTGCAGTCAATTACACACTAATTTAATTCACATCATCCCAGTTCAGAGTCATTTGCTGATAATTATAGTGAACCTGCTCTGTCATGAAAACAGGTATTTCACAGACTGAGCAGCATTACAATACTTGTTTGAACCCACATCTTCTTCCCTTCAGTTAACAGTCAACAGAAAACGGGGTGAGACAAGTTCCACCAATTCGACGGTCACCAATTACTTCCTGTTGAGTGGACATTTAATCATTGTTTGGCTTGGCTTCTGCTTCAGGATAATAATATATATATTCCAGGTGTGTCAGAGCAGAGCCTGAACAACACCCAGGGGGAGGAACAACTGCAACTCAGAGAGAAACGGGAAGTGTTGAGTTCTTCAGATTACTTATACCAAGACCTGGAGAAGGTCACTTTAATCTGACACTGTTTGAGAGAGTGCATAGTAATTCAGGTATTTCTGGGAAATGTTTTTGTACTATTTATTCTTAGATTAAACACATGTTCAGATCACAACAGGGCAGGTTCATATAAGGATGCATAAGTTGAAGTCATAAACTAATTCCTCAACAAATTTGTGCTCAGATATATTACCACATTGAAGTAGTATTAACTTAATATCACATACACATACATTTAAAACATTTCACATGGCATTAGCACTTTATTACGGACGCCCTAAAGGGTCATACATACATACATTTTATTCCACCTATTTTCCCGTGATAACGAGATAATTAATTTGAGATCTCGAGAAAACAAAACAATAGTCTAGTGTATTTAATCATTGCAGGAAACATCATTTAGTGTAGCAATGTCAGAGGAGCAGGAGAATATCGATCACCGCATCACATATCTCTTCAATCAAGGCCTGACACAGGCTGAAATAGCTTTAAATTAGCTTTGCTATAGATAATGTACACATTAGTGTGCGTCATCTGAGAAGACGGCTAGCAAGGCCTCAGCTTTATCTGAGGCACAATCTAACTGAGCCTAATGTCATAAATACCCTGAAAATCAAAATTGACTATCTGTATTTCAAACTCAGTAACTGTTTTAAATGTTTTGAGACAAAACAAGAACAAATACAAAATACACTAAAGGTGTCTCCTGCTCCTCTGACATTGCTACACTAAATGATGTTTCCTGCAATGATTTAATACACTAGAGACTAGATTGTTTTGTTTTTTCGAGATCTTGAACTAATTATCTTGTTATCACAGGAAAACGAAGGAAAATGATCTTGTTATCATGGGAAAACGGGTGGAATAAAATGTATGTATGTATGACCCTTTAGGGCTTCCGTACTTCATAGTAGTGGTGTGTGATACTGCATATTTTGGTATTGATCCAATATTAAGTAAATACTAAATAAATAATCGATACTATCGATATTTGGATCGATCCACCCACCACTACTTCATAGCATCATAAGTTATTCAAGATAGGGTAACAAAGTGCAACATATATCACTCATAGTTCCTAAATATCTTAAATTATTTAAAATTTATTAAGCTGTCTAACTATATGTAAGAGTCAACAGCGCTATTTTTACCTGTGTAAATATATCAAGACATAATCATTTTAAAAAAATGTCCAGAAGCTTTCAAAGAAATGGACAAAAGGGTTGGACCTTTCCTGGCCAGAAGAGGGCACATTTGACAAGCTCAGAATAAAGAATTATAGACCAAAAGATAAAAGTAAAAAGCGTTTGTAGAAAAGAAAAATGAAAGAAAATTATTGTTCAAGGTTGAAGATAACAAAAAGAATGTAGAAAGAAGAAAGGAGCAAACAAAACACAACTGCTGCAGAATAATTCAAAAGCAGGACTTTAGCCACTGGTGGCAGAAATTGTTAACATTAATGGAGACTTTGAATTAAAGGACAGTATTAGGCCTGCTAGGACTTCCACTCCTCCTAAACCAAACTTCAAATTGAATCTGGATTAAACTTCCTTGTCAAATGACACATCAAAAGATCCAATCCCAAATATTACAGAACCAGGAACAGGTAAATGAACTGAAAGGGCCACAAATATTGAAATGAGACAACTAGAGGGAGGTCAAGAGGAGAGTCTTACTAGCTAACTCTTGATCAGTCTGGAGAAAACATGAGTTAATTTGGACCATGATTCAGGTAATGGAGAAGGAAGCAGATCAATGCCATGATCATGCAAAGACTGTGATAGAGCAAATGGAAAACAATATACACAGACATCATAATGAGATATGTGGAGCAGAGGTGAAAGTAACAGGCCAGCAGAAACAATAAATGCACATTGAAAAGAAATGCAATTTTTATGTGATATACAACGTGACTGACTCCAAGTCTGGGCAGTTACCAAAAAAGGCCAAGCAATGCTGAAAGCAAATCTGGCATCATGAAGCCAAGCCAAAGAATGATTAAATATCCACTTGACCAGAAGTAACTAGTATGACTCATTGGCCTGCGTCGGATTGGTGCAAGTTGCCTCATGCTGTTAATTACAAATGTAAGGATGTTTCCACATATATGTGATCTTTTTCTTACAAGAATAAATGATCCCACTGTGCCTCCCTCTCTTTAGATCATCTCGTCTTCTTGTTTTCGCCACAACAGTTCTCAAACAAAATCAACTATAACAGTAGTTAACTATTGCTCACTTAAACTATTTGCAAATCAGATAAATTATTCTCTGTATCTCCAGTTGGTCATGGACTACATAGAGCCTATCCTGTCTATCGCCTCAGAGATCTACACCCTGGTTGAGAAAGTGAAGGCAAATCGGGAGCGATGCCAGCGTCTTTCTTGCCGAGTCAAAGCTCTGGAAAAGGTCATCAAAGAGACAGGGAAGAGACAACCCTCTGGTGAGGTAGAACAAGCTCTCAGGGAACTCCACATCACTCTGGAATCAGCAAAAAACTTCATTGAGAAATTCACTTCGGCCAATTTGATGAAGCGCATTGTGAACTCTGGAAGCCATGAAGGCGAGTTCGACATCTTTAATGAGCGCCTCAGTGATGCCGTCCAGGTTCTGTCTGTATTTCTGCAGGTGGAGCAACAGAATGTGTTGGACCAGGTGTTTGATCAGACCACCAGACAGAAAGAAGATGCGGTCGATGGGAGAAAGGACAACGAAGAGCTGAAGAAATGTGAGATAATCTAAAGTTTGTATTGAGTAAAGTCCATGTGTATGAGCTTTGATCTGATCTCTTCGATTTGATCTTGCACTTCCTTTTAAAAGAAGGGTGTTTGGAGGAATCAGGAGCACCAGGATAAATTTTATGCAAATTTTTTGTATGATTAAAATGCAAAGACTTTAGTAATAGCTTAAGACCACTGCAGGACCTTTTCCCAGAACTCTCGAATCTTAGTTACAACTTGCAAGTGTTCAGAACATTGGACAACTAACAATAATACTCATCCATTTTATTTTTACCCATCTTGGCGACCTTAATTCTGATATAGCATGAACACAGCATTAGCTCTGTTCCATCCATGTTGATCAGAGCAGAGAAATTGGACAGGATTAAGTGTCTGTTTTGATTTGTTTGTTTGTTTCATTAATGTTTATTTGATCTTCAGTGCTGCATGACTACATGAAGGCACAGGAGGAGAAGTATGAACAACTCAGAATCGACGTAGAAAAGCGCATGGCGTCCTGTGAGTACACTAAAGCACTTGTCAGTATGTATGTCAGTATGTTGGAAATTCAAAATAGATTTCCTTTCTCCTTCGGCGTTAATAAATACTTTAATAATCCCAGGGGTAAATTATTTTTAAAATTTTATATATATATGTAAACACAAACGATACAACACAACTTTAAATGAATGATCATGTTGATCTGAATACTGGTGAACTGGTGAATATGGAAATAAGGACCTGTTTGATAACAAGTTCATCATATCAGTTTTAAAAGCAATGATATGTCAATTTTGTGTTCACGACTTGTTTGCTGTTAGTGAGAAAATAATGAATATAATGGGGTATCAAACCTTTGCCCTTTTTACAGTGAACAAGCCCAGCATCACTGAGATAACCACACGGATGATCAAATCAGACGAGCTGAAATATGACCATCCTAAAAAGCCTTTCATGACAACACCATCCTCAGAGGTCTACAGAGGAGAATACAATGGATTCCCTGTGGCAATCAAGCGATACACTGACCTTTTAAACACCAGCTTACGGTCTGTGTCACATTTCAGGACAATATTGAATTAAAATAAAAAGTATTTTTTGACTGGAGAATGAAACTATTGTGATTTTAGTTTTTACTTTTTAATTTCTGTCTGTATTAAGTTTAAATTCTGTATTTGTTACGATTAGAAATCCCATTATCTCTTTTTCTGGAGCCTTGAATTTATGTAGGCAAAAGACAAACTGAGAAGAGAGATTCTTCCTCATGTTGCTTCTTTCCTGGTTTTGGTGGAAGTTTCTCTATATTGTGACTATAATGATAGAAGGTATTGGATGTTGTTCTAATTGTAAAGCTGAGATTACCAATCACTGCCTCAAGTGTGCGTGAATGTCAGATCCTCATAACCTAACCTTCGCTATTTGTGTCTCAAATACAAATTTTCTCCATCCAAGATGAAAAGGTGAAAAAGTGATTAATACATAAACTGAATATGTAAATTCCTCATAAAGCTACATCAGGCATACTTTAGTAATATTTTGAGGTTCTTTTTACTGCAATAAAAGTTTTAAAGGTTTTTAAGGAATTCAATTGATGATACAAAATATAATTAGATCCACCACTGCCAGCGACTACTGAATTAAATATTGAGTTCAATATTTGTATTTGTTTTCATAGGGACGTGAAGTCTATTTTCAATAAGGAAGTTGAAACTATGAAACGGTTTGAGTCTCCCAACATCCTGCGAATGTTTGGCATCTCTGTCAAGGATGAGGAAGGTGAACAAACTGCAGCATGTGAATTACAGAATATTATTGCACCTTTAAAATGATAGCAATGTAACGTGTTCTTGTGACTGCCTGTAGGACCCAGCCCTCAGTTCCTCATCATAATGGAGTACTGTGAGAAGGGAAGTCTCCGCCAGGTTCTGGACTCTGACTGCAAACTGTCCTGGACCAGAAAAGCATGTATGTGTCTGGATGCAGCCAAAGGACTCTACCGGTCAGTCTTCAATGATTAATGCGTAACATTTTGTTGCATCACTCAGTACTGATATGTGAATGAGCCACATTTTAGGAGTGGAAGATGTATAGTTAAAATCCTTAAATTGCATTTATTTTACTTTTACCTTAATTAAACTCTTGTATAACATGTATAATGTATATTGTGATACACTATAATCTTAAATTGTACATTTTCCACCACAAGAGTTTTTCCTTCACACTAGGAAGTAGAGGATAAGGTGATTGGGTTGCAATCAGCAACTACACCTAGATGTGTCCTTTAAATTAACCTGACTGTGGAAGTCGGTATTGGAAATTGTCTGGAAGACGGCAGGCACTTTCAAAAAATACTGCAGGTGATTGGATGAACCACCTGTCTATCACTGTCTATCATGGGCAAGCAATCAATCAGCATATAGTGTTGTAGTTGTGGAATGCAACCACCTTAACCCTCTTCTTCCTACCATGAAGGAGAAACTAAACTTTGCCTTTACATTGGATTTGTTTGAGTTATTTTTCATGATAAGAAGAAGGTACTATCATGATGATTATCACTGATGTCTCTTAGCCTGCACCAGACAGAGGAAAAATCTAAGGTTCATGGATGCATCAACAGCAGCAAGTTCCTGGTGGATAAAGGCTACACAGTCAAGGTACTGGGGTCAGTGCATGCTGGGACTGCTGAGGACCCATTGAATGGTGGGAATTAAGGTGTTGGTGAAAATGCATAAAGTCTTAACATCATTGGTGCCATTTTTAGCTGGGAGGGTTTGAGCTGTCAAAAACGGAGACTTCACTGAAGAAGTCGATAAAGACGTCAACACACAGAGAGGAGGGCCACTGCTACTACACTCCTCAAAAGCTCAACAACATCAACCACAAGTACAGCAAAGAGTGCGAGATATACAGGTCAGACACCAACAATGAATTACACCTGATCAACACCTACACTAAATGTTTTTTTAAACAGTATGCATTAATATTTACTGTTCACAAGTTGTTCCTAACAGCTTTATAAATGGCTGTTGTAAATGTGAAAGCTTCAAAGAAGTTTTTATAATCAGGTTTGCAGTTATGAAGTTACTAAATAATAAATTATTTCTTTGGTCTTGATGCTCTGCATTGGCCTATAGAACAAAAGAGCTTCAAAGACAAAATAAATATTCTGAGCGAGGAGGGTAACACCAGCCTGGCAACTGAAATGTTCTTCTGATTAATCATATATATCAGGAGTGTCAAAAATATAGTCCATGGGCCAAAATGGACTGACAGTTTCCAATCTGGCATCTACAGAGAAGTAATTAATTCTCTCATGATTTTTGTTGACATTCGTGTCCTAAATGTTAGAGAAGTGAGCTTCAGTGGAAGGACCAGCAGTATGATTTAGGCCCGCTCATTACCACCACTGAGGTGGTAATGTGCCCTTGAGCAAGGTCCTTAACCCCTTAGGTTGTTCCTGAAAATAGGAGCATTGCTTAAACCTCCCTAAATAAATTAAGGTTAAAATCTATGTACTGCTGGACACAAGATGTCTCCTACTTCACTGAAAAGTACATTCTCTTCAAGTTTCCATGTCACATCTGTACCTTTAAGTAACTTGGACTGGATTGGTTCCAAACTAGTTGTGATCTCACAAAATACTGCAGGTACATCCAGGTGTTGAGAAACTGAGAACCTTTTCTCCTTCACAGACGAATGTGAAAACAGCCCTCAAGCTTTAAACTCGCCACATACATCGCAATGCACTGTACAGCATAACTTTTAGGGGAATGGGACTTCTATCCTCACTAATTTGGAAATGTTGTCTTTCAGCTTTGGAATCGTCTTGTGGGAAATTGCAACCCGTAAGAAACCTTTTGATGGTGTGTATCTGCAGAACACAATAATCAACTTCCAACACTAAACTTACTGTTTTCTGCATAAAGTATGTAACTTCTTAGACCTAACTGACAGCTGCTAAAAGACTCACGCTTCCTCTTTCACAGCGAACAGTGGCTGTGGTTAGCAGGAAGTCAGTGACATATTTTCCATCTACTACATCTAAATGTTGCATTCTGTTTCTAAATAGTTACAAGTGCAAACATAACTATACAATTCACAGCTGACATACCACACATATAGATATATATACAATATATATACAAACACATATACATACAATGCCAGTCACAAGGTTGGAAACACCTTCTCCTTTAATGGTGGGAGCTGAACATTGGCTCCCTCATCATGAAAGCACAACAGAGGATGTACTTTGACACTCTAAATTGCATTTAAGGTCCCCTTCTGACCCTGATCTTATACTTAACTTAAGGTCACAGGAACAACAGCAGTATCTATTGTGAACCTTCTCCAACAGTTGTACCGTGACAAACCAACATACTGCTACACAGAACATACAAAGTTTAAGGTTAACTTTATAACAGGCACCAAAGCACCAAGGCAAAAACCTACCTGGCAATAGACCTGATTTTGATCCTTGATATGTTTTCACTTTTCTTCTAGGCTTGACGATTCAGGATGTGTATCAGAAAGTGTACACAGAGAAATATCAGGAACCACTCCCTGACGACTGTCCTGAACCACTTGGATCTCTGATCAATGACTGTCGGGCCTATGATAGCTTCCAAAGACCTAATGCTGGAGGTACTTGAAAATCACATTTTCCAGCCCATAAACACCAATTGTTTTCATACAGAATTTCAAACTGACACAAAAAACATATATTCGCATTCTTTCTATTTACTCATTCATAAATTGTCTTTTTCTTCTACAGTGCTGGTGGATAAACTAGGCATTGTGGTGGCACAGTTAGAGGAGTAATAAAACATCACTCCTCTGCCTCTCTGTGAGCAGCACTCAGGTCATCCTCAGCACAAGAAATACAAAAAGTCTGAAAACAAGCCTGTAGCTTGCTGAAAACTCCATAATCCAAAGGATGGTTTACAAGGCACTATCCTTTTACTGTAACTCTTGGATAAGTATATCATACTGTTCTAACCAGGAACCTGTTTCCAAAAATAAACCTCATGGATCTGCTTATACGTGTGTTATTTGAACAGCATTATAACTCTAAATGTTTTTTAAATGGGTGTCCTAAAAAAATGGTAACATGGGTTGTTTTAGAGATGTTGATATAGACATATAAATCATTACATTGTATTTTATAGCACAGAACCTACATTACAGCATATACTGTAACTGTCACACATGTAAAGGATGTTATGAATGTTAGCTCTCTCTCATCTAACTGAAAAAGGCCTTTACCTATTGTTACAACTCAACATTACAACAAAATACTATTTTCAAACTGTGTTATGTTTTACGTAAATGGGTTTGTGTGTACCATGACCATGACTGCTCTTGGCAAGTAAAAGTGGTGTTTGGAGTAACATGGGTGCTGATGTTTAAATACGAATAAAATATGAATCATGAAACCATCAAACTTTTCTTCTTTTACACTAAATCTTAAATGAAATTGTTGACTTGAGCCATGTGATTCCTAACTTATTTTTCTTCTTAACTTTACTTTTTTTGAGGATTTTTGCTTTATAATTTTTTACTTTATTATTATTAAATTCTTGCTGCAAGAACTTCTTTAAATTCAAGTGTAAGTACATAGGCTAAAAACAGATTTTTTCCTAATGTCTCTGTGTCAAGGCCTGGTATGTCACCCTCCTAATCCCTGTTCTGATCAACTGGCTCTTATTTACACAGAGATCTTAAACAGATCTCGGACCAAAACAAAGCGGACTGTTTGGATAGGTGAGACATGCATCTTCCATCAAGCATAAAATGTTTGCCAGCTGCCTTTCAATCTTACAGGAGACGAGTGTTTGACACTTATTCATTCCTACAGATCAGGTGTGTTGTGTGTTGGCACTGAAGCGGAGAAAACACGACTCACTTCTTTAAAATCTCCTGCTCGCGTTGTCGCGAGTGCTCTCAGCTTTGGAGCGTACAGCAGAACATATCTGAACCTTGGCTTTCTTGTTGCACTAAGGGAAACAACATAGACATACAAGGTCAAGTGTGATGCCGGATATGAAATCAAGACTCCTGTTCCTGCAACTTTGCTGACCTGTGGACATTTAGCGGCCGGGCCCTGAGCTTTCAGCCAGCGCTGGATGCAGGTGAAGCCAAAGAGGTGACCACCACACGCAGAGCAGACAGCCTGTGTTCGCCCGCTGTCGTCCATGCCTCAAAGCAGATTGTGCAGTTGTCGCCTTCACCCTCTTCGCCATGTGACGACTGGAGAGAAGCCGAGGCCACAGACACCGACTAGAGGTGGACGAGATGGTTTCAAGCTACATGGAAACTAAACATCATAAATTACAGATTTAAAACAAGGTCAGAAAGACATTCTGGCATTCAGACTGACAATGACTGCGGACCACAAGGTGGTGCACCGGTACAGGTGAGGAGTAGTAAGTCAGGTTCAGGCTCAGCAGCCTCCCAGTTAACACAACCAGACCGAGACAGTCTGTACGGTACACAGGCACTTATTTTTAACATTTCGCTTTTTATTGTTGCACTAAAATGTTGTGAAAATCACTTTTTTATTTTTAAATAATCCATGGCTGAATTTATTCATTTATTTTTGCAAAACTCTGTTCATTGTTGTCCATTACTATCCGGTACCTACACCTTTAGTTAGCCATGCATCTAGGTTAGGGTAGCTGACTGAGCCATGGGATTCCAGGATCAAAACCTGGCCTCTGTCAGTCTTGGATACTGCATTTGGTCTCAGTCTGAACTGACTGGAAGTTCCGCATTGCAGCAAGTGTGTGGGTGGTGTAACTCATGCTCAGTGGACCCTGGCTGCCTGATTTTATATTAAACATAAATATAAGGGAAGCATAAGCACCATGCTGGCTGTTTCATGGGAACTCTAAACAGATGACAACGGAAAACAATCTAACTGACGGGTTCACCTTGTATTCCAGTATTAAGGCAAAGTGTATACTCTCTGTATATGAAGAGTGACTATTTATCATTTCAAAAAAATAGCTAAATCTGATCTCTGCATGAAACACAAGTCTAATATGTCTACTAGAAAGAAAAGTGATGGAAAAGGTCTGAAGTTACCTGGACGACCAGATTTTGCTTCTGTCCTCTCACATCTGCAGCTGAACTGGAGTCTGAACACGGTTGAAACAAAGAAATTATAATGCACTCTGAGAACACAACACACGGACTCTGCGCTGGTCTGTGAACAGCACATGCTGGTCACACTCACTGGTTGGAACGGCTTCTTGTGGTAGTGTGTTTTGGATGGAGGCATTGAGGCGAGGACTAGCAGGCGGCAGCACGGGGTCGACAGGCTCCGTGGCAGCAGATACACCTTCATCTCCCTCGTTCTCTGCTTCCGCGTCCTCGTCAGACTCGCTGACCTCTGTGGTGCTGCCGGACTCCGGTTGAGCCACACTGGCGGCCGGTGCTCGGAGCAGGAGTCCGGAAAGCCCCTGGAGGGCGCTGCAGTCTGGCTGGGGTAGTGCACCCTGAGACCCTGCCTGGAGCACAACACATACCAAAAAAGATACTGGAGACAGGAGGGTCTGACCATGTATGAAAAATATACGGTAAATAGAGCTGAATTTAAAGAACTACTTGGATACAGTTAGTGTTTATACTAAATTAAGCACATAAGACCCACAACAAGCCTTTTTTGGTTCTGGGTACCTGAGTCTCCTTCGTATGGGCGCCCCTGAGCAGCTGATGGTGTGGCGGCAGAGCCGCAACCGCTCTCTGAATGAACGCCCAGGTCGCAGGAAGTCTGGGCGGCACACGAGATGCCGTCTGTCGTCCTTCATTTTTCATCGTCGTCATCATCGTCCACCTCAGTTGCTGCTGCCAGAGTCCGAGATGACTAGTGGTGCGTTTGGGTCTTCACCTGCCGGAGCAACCACTGGCTGTACACCGCCTCTTCCTGCTCTCCATCGGAGAGTCGACCTCCATGGCCTCCATCTGCACAGCAGCATGGTGGTGTGAAAAGGACAGTTTATTGTTAGAGCCCATGCTCTGCCAGCAAACCACATCATGTGAAGTCTTCTCACAGTGTGTTTTACGAGTCTGAATGAAGATTTCATTCTACGTGGGCCACAGATCATCTATAGCCTAGTGCATGCTAACTTCAACTTTAACTGCATGCAGCGCAAGTGATGACACCATTTAGAAATCCTCTTCAAAACATGCACACATTTACAGACAAACAGGCACAACACACTTCTCATCTGTCCCCTCGCGTTTTTGTTTCACAGCGGCAGGGGTGGGGGAATAGGAAGAAGAAAAACCCACAAGAAAAAAAAAACACGACGGGGACAGAGATGAGGAAGTGAAAAAAAAACTGAAGCCCAACATTTTGACTTATTGCAGAACACACCCCAGGCGCTCAAGTATACACACTCACAATGCCGTAGGTCACTTGCGTAGACTCTAGACAGAGCATACATCCCACTATATATCAGCCTCTAACCCTACATATTCCTTTCCATAAGTTTGGAGCTCACCTGAGAATCACAGCTTAGATCGCTCTGTGCTGAAAACACCTTCCAAGTATTGCACTCATGTGTTTTACAGTGTGACTCTGTATTGTATTTATATGACCTTGGTTTAAACTAATGCATTTCACACTTTTACTTTGTATGAAGTGAATGTTTGCTCTTTGTGCCTTAATAAGTGACAGAAAAATATTACCACATTTACTTCTGCTCTTGCTGCACCTTTAAACGCTATTGAAGCCGTAATCTTGGTTTCTAATGCCAAATTGATAATGTCACACTTTTTCTGCTCCACTTGTTGATCCTCATCACATCCAGGAGGCTGAGGAGGTCATCTGACTCTGTGTTGTAGTCCTGAGACACGAGGTTCCTCTCCCTCTCCCTTCAGGAATGCACTCAGTGTAACATGAAGCTGCAGGAGCATCTCTGCAGAGCTGGGACTGGTTTATGGCATACTGGACTATCAATCATGAGTCCTTCACGTCGCTGCTGGATGCAGCTCTCATGGTGGGCCAAATTCTGCTCCAAGTAGCTCCACAAATCCAAAGTTACACAGCGAACTGAATGTTGAGGTAAGAGTTAGCTGGCGTCGATTGTCACAAGCGTGACACACTAACTGTGAACTGTCCAACAAAATCACCTTTAAAATGTACAAATAAACCTTTCTCTGTGATGGCAAACATGCCTCCTCCTCCGCTTTGCTTCTCCGGGCCAGGTCGTGTGGCACATTAACTGAGCCCGAGGTCGAAGAGGCCTCCGGGCCAAACACAGCTGTCAATATCTCCTCGTACTCGGTTCAACTGTGATGTATCATGCATCTTCTCAGTGTGTTAGCAACGCTGCAGAGTGATACAATAAAAACAACAAAGCTCTCTGACCCGGTCCCTGGTAACCACAGCGCTTAAGCTAAATAGCTAGCTTTTGAGAGCTTGTGATGCTCGCAGCGTGTTTTTCATTGCTTAAACACAGCTTCTATCAAAGTCAGTGCACAACTACCCACTGTTGAGATGAACTACGGTGTTGCTGCCGTATAAACTCGTAGGAAATGAGTCCGCTTGCGTGTTCGTTAGCGCTGCTAGCTCGTTAGGTAACAGGCTGCGCTCGGGCTGAAGCACCGCGTGAGGAGCAGACACCTACCTGTGCGGGATGTGAGGGTTTACCGGCCGCAGATCCTGCTCTGGAAGACCACACAGGGTGACAACAGCATGGCTCCGAGGAGCTACTCAACAGGGTCTGGTTCTGTTGGGTTTATGGTCACATCCAGTTCAATCATGAGTATTAATGCAGTCGGGACCGCGGTCAGGGCTCGAATCTCCCGGCGCCAGTTCACTCTGCCCGCCCCATCCTGCCACGACGTCACCGCCAAAGTCGTATGTCGGAAAGATGATGCAGAGACTTACACACCACACACCACACGTTTCATTTGATATATTGATATACACGGAACATTGAAATAAATGTGTTTGATGGAGTGTTAACACATTGAGCTGGTGCAGAGAGCTGGATGAGTCTGAAGGAGGTGGGGACTTCACTTGGAAGAAGAATGCCAAAAACTGCAGTTCCTCAAATGTTCACTTGAGGGCTGGTTACCGAACAAGTTATTCTCCATAGTCCCCATGTTAAAGTGACTTCACAGCCGAAATATGTAATATATATATAATATTATAATGTTACAGCCTGGTATATAAAAACCGTTGGTCTCTGTAGCAAATTTTCCTGATCGTGACAAATATACTGGGTCTGCATTTTTTTTAATTCACCTGTTCAATTATATTAAAGCTTAAAGTTATGCATAATTAACAGTGTTGTCACTTTGATTGACAGGGCGGTGCCATTAAAGATTGCTTGTTTGAGCACCCAGGCATTATTCAACCCGCCTCGGCCCACGATGATCCGCGTCGGGAGGCCAGAGGTGGAAGAGCAGGATGCCAACATTGCAGCTTCTGGGATGTTCCTAAACCAATCTTTGAAGCGTGACGTTATTGCTGTCATTTCATTCTGTGATGGAGGGTTTCTTTGAACCAACAGTACTATATTTAAGTAGGAAGGAAACTCAGCTTTTTTTCTG
>NC_040031.1:593885-607105 GCF_000972845.2 Larimichthys crocea
CACAAACAGAGGCGCTCGATGATTTAAAGAGACATCACGCTGTGAAGTTAGGCTGCCATCACAAAAAATCTTTTATTCTTGTTCCAGCGCTGTTCAAGGATTGTTCAGATTTAACTTCAACCTGCACTGACTGATGATTAGCAGAAACAAGTTATTATTATCACGTTTACGGCTCCGCGGCAAACAGTTGCCAATTTAGACATTTTGGATGAATGTGTGCCCAACATTCACTTTCCTTTTAGACAACTTTGCTGCCGTTTGGTTGCCGGTTTCATCTGTAAAAACAGCAGTGTTTGATGAGAGTGTGAAGTTTCTGTAAAGCAATGACAGTATAAAGGATGAGTGACGTCACCCACAGGTTTGCCGGACCCCACAATGGATGTAACTGCTTCTTCAGCCTCCCGAGTAATCTAAATATCAGCAAAGACGTGGATCATCGGCTGACCTGATGGCTCTAATAAGCCATATGTAACGGTACTTACCTGTTAATTAAGGTTCAAGCTGTTCTTCTGCATAACTTTAAGCCTTAATATAATGTGAACAGGTGAGTTGTATATAAATTCACCCTCAGTACAGTTGTCATGAACGGGGAAATTAGCTACAGAGACCAAAACTGTTTTTTGTACCAGGCTGTAAACATGTTTATTTCTGCTGTGAAGTCACTTTAACATGGGGACTTATGGAGAACAACTTGTTCTGTAACCAGCCCTCAAGTGAACATTTGAGGAACTGCAGTTTTTGGCACTTCTTCTTCCAAGTGAAGTCCTCCACCTCCTTCAGACTCATCCAGCTCTCTGCACCAGCTTCCATGTGTTAACTTACTCGAGCAAACAAAGTTAATTCAATGTTCCGTATATATCAATATATGAAATAAAACGTGTGTGTATGTAAGTCTCTGCATCATCTTCTCGACATACGATCTTTGGCGGTGACGTCGTGGCAGGATGGGGCGGGCAGAGTGAACTGGCGCCGGGAGATTCGAGCCCTGACCGCGGTCCCGACTGCATTAATACTCATGAGTGAACTGGATGTGACCCATAAACCCAACAGAACCAGACCCTGTTTGAGTAGCTCCTCTGGAGCCATGCTGTTGTCACCCTGTGTGGTCTTCCAGAGCAGGATCTGCGGCCGGTAAACCCTCACATCCGCACAGGTAGGTGTCTGCTCCTCACCGCGCTGCTTCAGCCCGAGCGCAGCCTGTTACCTAACGAGCTAGCAGCGCTAACGAGACACGCAAGCGGACTCATTTTCTACGGGTTTATACGGCAGCAACACCGTAGTTCATATCAACAGTGGGTAGTTGTGCACTGACTTTGATAGAAGCTGTGTTTAAGCAATGAAAAACACGCTGCGAGCATCACAAGCTCTCAAAAGCTAGCTCATTTTAGCTTAAGCGTCTGTGGTTACCAGGGGACCGGGTCAGAGAGCTTGTTGTTTTTATTGTATCACTCTGCAGCGTTGCTAACACACTGAGAAGATGCACGATAAATCACTAGTTTGAACCGAGTACGAGGAGCTATTGACAGCTGTGTGTTGCCCGGAGGCCTCTTCGACCTCGGGCTCTAGTTAATGTGCCACACGACCTGGCCCGGGAGAGCACAGCGGAGGAGGAGGCATGTTTGCCATCACAGATAAAAGGTTGATTTTTTACATTTCAAAGGTGATTTTGTTGGACAGTTCACAGTTAGTGTGTCACGCTGTGCCAATCGACGCCAGCTAACTCGTTAGCTCAACATTCAGCTTGTGTAACTTTGGATTTGTGGAGCTACTTGGAGCAGAAGTTTGGCTCCACCATGAGAGCTGCATCCAGCAGCGACGTGAAGGACTCATGATTGATAGTCCAGTGTGCCATAAACCAGTCCCAGCTCTGCAGAGATGCTCCTGCAGCTTCATGTTACACTGAGTGCATTCCTGAAGGGAGGAGGAGGAGGAACCTCGTGTCTTCAGGACTACTACACAGAGTCAGATGACCTCTCTCAGCCCTCCTGGATGTGATGTAGGATCAACAAGTGGAGCAGAAAAAGTGTGACATTATCAATTTGGCATTAGAAACCAAGATTACGGCTTCAATAGCGTTTAAAGGTGCAGCAAGAGCAGCAGGTAAATGTGGTAATATTTTTTTCTGTCACTTATCAAGGCTACAAAGAGCAAACATTTCACTTCATACAAAGTAAAAGTGTGAAATGCATTAGTTTAACACAAGGTCATATAAATATCAATACAGAGTCACACTGTAAAACACATGAGTGCAATACTTGGAAGTGTGTTTTCAGCACAGAGCGATCTAAGCTGTGATTCTCAGGTGAGCTCTCAAACTCTATGGAAAGGAATATGTAGGGTTAGAGGCTGATATATAGTTGGATGTATGCTCTGTCTAGAGTCTACGCAAGTGACCTACGGCATTGTGAGCATGTATACTTGAGCGCCTGGGTGTGTGTTCTGCAATAAGTCAAAATGTTGGGCTTCAGTTTTTTTTCACTTCCTCATCTCTGTCCTCCGTCTGTTTTTTTTTCTTGTGTGTTTTTCTTCTTCCTATTTCCCCACCTCTGCCGCTTGTGAAACAAAAACGCGAGGGGACAGATGAGAAGTTGTTGTGCCTGTTTGTCTGTAAATGTGTGCATGTTTTGAAGAGGGATTTCTAAACGGTGTCATCACTTGCTGCATGCAGTTAAAGTTGAAGTTGGCATGCACTAGGTTGTAGATGACTCTGTGGCCCACGTAGAATGAAATCTTCATTCAGACTCGTAAAACACACTGTAAGAAGACTTCACATGATGTGGTTTGCTGGCAGAGCATGGGCTCTAACAATAAACTGTCTCTTTTCACCACCATGCTGCTGTGCAGATGGAGGCCATGGAGGTCGACTCTCCGATGGAGATGCAGGGAAGAGGCGGTGTACAGCCAGTGGTTGCTCCTGCAGGTGAAGACCCCAACGCACCACTAGTCATCTCGGACTCTGGCAGCAGCACTGAGGTGGACGATGATGATGACGATGACAATGAAGGACGACAGACGGCCTCTCGTGTGCCGCCCAGACTTCCTGCGACCTGGGCGTTCAGTCAGAGAGCGGTTGGCGGCTCTGCCGCCACACCATCAGCTGCTCAGGGGGCGCCCATACGACGGAGACTCAGGTACCCAGAACCAAAAAAGGCTTGTTTTGTGTCTTATGTGCTTTAATTTAGTATAACACTAGCTGTATCCAAGTAGTTCTTTAAATTCAGCTCTATTTACCTGTACATTTTCTATACATGGTTCAGACCCTCCTGTCTCCAGTGTCTTTTTTGGTATTTGTTGTGCTCCAGGCAGGGTCTCAGGGTGCACTACCCCAGCCAGACTGCAGCGCCCTCCAGGGGCTTTCCGGACTTCCTGCTCCGAGCACCGGCCGCCAGTGTGGCTCAACCGGAGTCCGGCAGCACCACAGAGGTCAGCGAGTCTGACGAGGACGCGGAAGCAGAGAACGAGGGAGATGAAGGCGGCACATCTGCTGCCGCGGAGCCTGTCGACCCCGTGCTTCCGCCTGCTAGTCCTCGCCTCAATGCCTCCATCCAAAACACACTACCACAAGAAGCTGTTCCAACCAGTGAGTGTGACCAGCATGTGCTGTTCACAGACCAGCGCAGAGTCCGTGTGTTGTGTTCTCAGAGTGCATTATAATTTCTTTGTTTCTCACCGTGTTCAGACTCCAGTTCAGCTGCAGATGGTGAGAGGACAGAAGCTAAAAATCTGGTCGTCCAGGTAACGTTCAGACCTTTTCCATCACTTTTCTTTCTAGTAGCAGTTATTAGACTTGTGTTTCATGCAGAGATCAGATTTAGCTATTTTTTTGAAATGATGAATAGTCACTCTTCATTATACAGAGAGTATACACTTGCCTTAATACTGGAATACAAGGTGAACTCGTCAGTTAGATTGTTTTCTGTTGTCATCTGTTGGTTTAGAGTTCCCATGAAACAGCCAGCATGGTGCTTATTGCTTCCCTTATATTTATGTTTAATATAAAATCAGGCAGCCAGGGTCCGCTGAGCATGAGTTACACCCATACCACTTTACTGCAATAGCGGAACCCATGGCTCAGTCAGCTACCCTAACCTAGATGCATGGCTAACTAAAGGTGTAGGTACCGGATAGTAATGGACAACAATGAACAGAGTTTTGCAAAAATAAATTCAGCCATGGAATGTTAAAAATAAAAAAGTGATTTTCACAACATTGCAACAATAAAAAGCGAAATGTTAAAAATAAGTGCCTGTGTACCGTACAGACTGTCTCGGTCTGGTTGTGTTAACTTGGAAGCTGCTGAGCCTGATTCTTACTTACTACTTCTCACCTGTACCATAGCACCACCTTGTGGTCGCCAGTCATTGTCAGTCTGAATGCCGGAATGTCTTTCTGACCTCGTTTTAAATCTGTAATTTATGATGTTTAGTTTCCATGTAGCTTGAAACTCTTCCCTGTCCACCTCTAGTCGGTGTCTGCGGCCTCGGCTTCTCTCCAGTCGTCACATGGCGAGGAGGGTGAAGGCGACAACTGCACAATCTGCTTTGAGGCGTGGACGACAGCGGGCGAACACAGGCTGTCTGCTCTGCGTTGTGGTCACCTCTTTGGCTTCACCTGCATCCAGCGCTGGCTGAAAGCTCAGGGCCCGGCCGCTAAATGTCCACAGGTCAGCAAAGTTGCAGGAACAGGAAGTCTTGATTTCATATCCGGCATCACACTTGACCTTGTATGTCTATGTTGTTTCCCTTTAGTGCAACAAGAAAGCCAAGCGTTCAGATATTGTTCTGCTGTACGCTCCAAAGCTGAGAGCACTCGACAACTCGGAGCAGGAGATTTTAAAGAAGTGAGTCATGTTTTCTCCGCTTCAGTGCCAACACACAACACACCTGATCTGTAGGAATGAAATAAGCGTCAAACACTCGTCTCCTGTAAGATTGAAAGGCAGCTGGCAAACATTTTATGCTTGATGGACAGATGCATGTCTCACCTATCCAAACAGTCCTTATGTTGTCCTAACCCCACTTATTTCACAGATCTGTTGAAAACACACTGAATTTATTTAAAGTTGATAACTGATCTGTCTTATGTCTTCTACCACAACAAAACCTCACCTTTGTCACAGGTTAACTGGTAATGTCGTCTAGGTTACCTTACAAAGCATCTAATGTGTGTGTGCATGCAGGTCTCTGGAGCAGGAGCAGTCTCTGAGAAGGAAAGCTGAACTGGAATCAGCTCAATACAAACTGAAACTGCAGGTCGTCACCAACAAATATGGACAAGCACAACAAGAGCTGCAGGTATCAGCGATGACTCCAGAAACTTTGTACAGTTTCATGTCGGCTATCTTAGAGGTCCCAAAAATTATCTAACTACAATAAAATGGATACTTTAACACCATCACACTTAAACTGGGCTCATTAAATACATAAGTCTTAGCTTTCCAGTCAGACCCAAATGTTTTTTAAATAATGCTTTTAGGGAAACCAGTGTACGGAGATCTTCAAATACACTAGGCCCGAATAACACATTTACACTGTATGCAACAATTTGTACATAGTTTTGCTGCTGGGAAAAGTGGGAATGTCTGTCAAAGGGAAACATGTTGGCACATGTAGAAAGTGTTCTCATTCAGAGATCTGAATTTGAGGTGGGCATGCTAGTTTTTCCATTGTCAAAAGGTTTGTGTTGTGTGACAAGCTACCATAACAGTTAGTACCAATGGATGCCTCAGACCTTGTAGTTTCATAATCTCTCTAGTTTTAAAACCAAACCTGTTACAGCCTCAGAAAGGCATTAATGTTGGCTGAGGACCAGTAAAGTGAAAGAGATTCATAGAACATATATTATGTTTCAGGGATTTCTAATGGATTAACTAAATACTGTCCTGTGAATCTGATGTCCATGATTGTAGCTTCAGTCAGGAGATGAATCTCTTGATGTTTTCCCGGTTAAAACCTCCGCTCATCTCTTCCTGTCTGTGTAGGAGCTGAAGGCTTTGATGGCTCAGGCCGGGAGAAGCTCAGTTCCCTCCTCGTCCTCCTCAGTGTCAACCTCGCTTCTCTTCAGTCTGTCTCAGAGGGCGGACGGCTCCAGAACAGCCCAGTACAGCTTCTCCAAGGCAGTGCTGGTGTCTCAGGCTGGAGGCTCCAGGGTTTTATCCTACTGTGAACCTTTGAGCTGCCTGCTGGCCTCGCAGCCTTCCCCTCAAGCCACGCTGGTGCCTGGTGAGATGCCCTTTTTTCTTCCTTTTGTTCAATTAGCAGTGTGGCCTAAAGATGGTAGCATTGTTCACTCTATCTGTAAGTGCAGCGCTTTGGACCAGAGTAAAATATCTAGACAGATTGATGTGAAACTTGAGGTATGATCACATTACACTTCTATGACAGACTGATTCAAGCATTTATCTCCTATTTTGGTGAAATCTCAGACCACATTCATAAGTCAGAGTTGACATTTGTTTTTCACTTGGAGCTGGCAGATGTCCTCAGGCTGACTGAGGAAAGACTGATGTCTGATGTCTTTGGAAATTTAGAACATTACCACAATTCCAGCGTGCCCTGCCAGGGGTGTTTCAAGAGTGGAGATATTTGGCTGCATTGTCAAGAATGGTAGGATGAGCTCTAGCAGCCACGCCGTTGCCAGAACTGGGCCACGTTCACATTTAGTCCTTAATCGGATGCAGGTCTGATCAGCGTCTGTCTTTCAGCCTTTTATTTCACCAGGCTCTCGTTAACGTTCAAAAGTCAGTCCCAAATTAGCTCTTAGTTAGCAGCTTCTTGCTTGGTCACTCTCTTCCTTTCTCTTTTCTTAGATTCCTCTGTCGACTTCCTCTTTGGTTTCTTTGCCTCTGCCATTATGTCCATAGATGCCGCAGAAGCTTGCTTGCTCAGCTCTGCTTGCCATCAGCATTCTTCACCCTGTATGGGTGCTGAAAACCTCCTCTTCTTTCGATGGTACAAATACGAACACTCCCCCAGTGCTCTGAGCTTGCAGTCTCAGCAGCCCGGCTAACTGAGTTAACATAAGCTAACAGCAGCCACAGTTTATGACAGTGAGGGAAAGCAGAAAACACTTTCTCCATTAAATATGATCCAGTTTCACTAAAAAGTTAAATAGTTGGTGGTGTGTGACTTCGTGCCGCAAACATTACATGCTGAAAGACCTGATTACATGTCAGTGTAATGATTTTATGGTAGGAATATAATTGGTGGAAATCTGTGGGTTGTACTTTAAATTTCCCAGCAGGTATTGGGTCAGGGTTTGGAGCATTGCTTGTCTATAACTGGTCAGGACCTCATGACCTGTAGGACATTCTTAGGGCACACTCTGAAACACTCGATGTAGACAGACAGAAAAAACTCAGATCATGGTGTGATTCGTTAGAAAGCTCTGATTTGACTCTCACTGGTGACCTTTGTGTCTCCTCCTTCAGGTTGCGGGGTGAAGAAGGTGAGTGTTGTCAACATGAAGGCGAGTCAGTACGTTCCCATCCACAGTAAACAGATCCGAGGTCTGTCCTTCAACAGGCAGAATGACAGTCTGCTGCTGTCTGCTGCTCTGGACAACACCATCAAACTGACAAGGTGCGCGCGCACACACACACACACACACACACACACACACACACACACACACACACTAACACACACACACACAGATACAGATGGAAAACCTGTGACAGCACAGTGTGTTTTTGTTGGGTTTGTTAAACTCTTTGTGTGTGTGTGTTGCAGTCTGCTGACAAACACTGTGGTTCAGACCTATAATGCTGGTAAACCTGTGTGGAGCTGCTGCTGGTGTTTGGACAACAGTAACTACGTCTATGCAGGTCTGAGCAACGGCTCTGTGCTCGTCTACGACACCAGAGACACCAGCACACATGTCCAGGAGCTGCATCCGCTACGCTCCAGGTACACACACACACGTACACATACACACACACAGACACACACACACACACACACACACACACACTATCAGCTGCTATCAGCTGTGACATTGAAAATCTTTTATGTAACACCAAGTTATTCCAGTACAACAAACTCCTCCCAGCTGATGCATTACAAATCAGGTTAAAAAAAATAATACTGAAGTTACTCTTTAACCACCTCTTGTTTATCCTGAAAGCTATCACTTGTTAAACTCTGGATGTTTCCAGGTGTCCAGTGGCATCTCTGTGCTACGTCCCGCGGGCGGCGTCCAGCTCCTTCCCCTGTGGCGGGCTGATCGCTGGCTCTCTGGAGGGCGGATGTTTCTGGGAGCAGGTCAACGAGACCACATATAGGCCGCATGTCCTGCCACTGGAGACCGCCGGCTGCACTGACATCCAAGTGGAGACAGAGAGCCGACATTGTCTGGTCACCTACAGGCCAGGTGAGATCCTGAACCCTGCTAACTAAAACCCTCAAAGAGGGCTGACCTACACACCTGACTGAATGTAACACATGATGATGACGATGGTTAATAATAATAAAAAGCAGGCAAAGCAAACTGCTTAAAAGGATCATACATGTTGTACAAGTATTTTTTATAAATAACATAAACTAACCTGCACACACATAACCCAAATGCAGTAAGGTTATAAAGAAGGTTTAGGATGAAAATACATTTTCCAGAAGCAACTTAAGAGGAAAACTAACTAACAGATTAATGAGAAGATGTTTTTTTCCTCACTTCCATGTGAAGGATCAGCTGAGGTTCCTTTTAAAATCCTCAAGAAACAGTTCCTGTGTGTTTATTTACACACTATTTGGATTTTTTTAAGCCATCTTTTTCAAAAACTGTAAATGCTAGGCATCATGGTTCTTTGCCATCTATACTGATGAAGAGTCATATCATTATTTGTTTTGTTGGAGCAACTGGTATGGTGTTGATAATGGAATGTCTTGAAAATAGCTTAAGAAGTCCTTGAAATTCAAAACTCTGCCATATATTTCGTGAGAGGTCAAGATCTGCTAGTAAATAAATACAATTTGCGTCATCAATAGATTTTTGTGTTTAGTCCTTGTCTCCTGATCACATCTTTACTGAATATTGGCTGATGGTTCTGGGCATCCTTTGTTATTGCACTTTTTTTTCTTAACAAAATGAGTCCCTCGTGAGCCACACAAAATAAAATGCTGCTGAGACAATTCTGTCGCTAAAAAAAAGAAGAAGAAGAAAACACACAGCAAGGCCTCTGCAATGAAAATAATCACACCGACCATCAAACTGAAACTTGAGTAGCAAAAAAAAATGCTGAGTCATAAGCAGCTTGTTGTATACACAAGAAACTCCGAGGTGTTACTCACAACTCACTCTGTGAATTGCTCACATCTCAACATCCACAACCGTCCATGTGAACCACACAAGCTTTTCAACTTGAGTGTCTTGGAAGTCTCTCTTTTTTTTTTGTCTTTTTAAGGTTTTGTTTGTTGTATTATTGATGTGTTCACCGGATGAAATCAAAAGTCCTCTGTACATATTCCTGAATTTTTTTTTTTCTTCTGTGGAAGATCCACAAACGCATGTCTGAAATGTTGTGTGGCTGCATACAGATGTTTTTTGCCTGGACTTCTTTCAGAATCAGATTACCATGTGTCTGTGAGAGCAGCACGGATATATCTGAATGTTAAGTTAGTGTCCTGTATGTCTCTCCTGCAGGGCGCTCCAACCCGTCTCTGCGTTGTGTCCTCATGGCTCTGAACAGGACCCCCCAGCAGGACTCGAGCCAGCTGCCCAGCTGCTCCTGCTCTCCCGTGCAGACGTTCAGCGCTGGCTCCTCCTGCAAACTGCTCACCAAGAACGCCGTCTTCAAGAGTCCAGACGGAGGCGGAATGCTAGTCTGCGCCGGGGATGAGGCCTCCAACTCTACCATGGTCAGTCCTGTGTGTATGTGTTGGAAAACAGGAGCCGTCAACAGTAGACAATTTTAATAAGCTTTATTGTAAATGGCTCAAAGCTGCCTAAAGATTTATAATAAATTAAATTATAATGGAGGTTTTTTTTTTACCATGTCATTTAAAATAAAATAAAAATAGCTGCCTAGTTCTTTTTTTTTTTTTATTTGCTGTATTTGTTTTTCATTGTGTCTCATTTGCTCTTGTTCCTCTCCCTCCTGCTCATCTTCTCCCTCTTTCTACTGTACCTGGCTCCTCTTCAGGTGTGGGATGCCGGCACTGGGTCTCTGCTCCAGAAGCTTCCAGCTGACCTTCCGGTGTTGGATATCAGCCCGTTCACAGTGAACGGTGAGCACTTCCTAGCCTCGCTCACTGAGAAGATGCTGAAGCTCTACAAGTGGGAGTGAATGCAGAGAAACGAGAACTTAAAAACCACACAGAGGAAGACGGTACAATGTGGTCTGTGTGGAAATGTGGATACTCAAATGCTGCTGAACTTTTAGACACGCAAAAAAAACAGATTACTGGGAGGGATCGACCTGAGGAAACCTTTCAGATTCACAGTTATCATTTCCAGTTGCTTCATTTGAAAACAAACATCAATGTTACTGTGTCTGGTGACCTTTGACCTGCACAAGAAGAGTCAGCTGTGTCGTAATGGATATTGTGCTAACACCATGCTCCCAGTAATAAGATGTGTTTACGCGAGTCAAAGGGCAAATTATTACCATGTACGTGAGAACGCTCGGCATGCGGTCAATCTGTCCATTGACCAATGGCTGAAGCTCGGCCGAGTAACAGAAGGTGATTTCTTTTGACCTGTTGGTGCATGTCGGCTCTGAGCTGGTGTTTTTTACACTGATGGAAGTGATGCTTTAGTGGAAGAAAATGGTGTCAGGCCTGCAGTCAAGGCACAGACAGGCTGTGTGTGGTAGCTCTTCAACAACAAATCACGTGTATTTAACATTTTTAGGACAATTTTCAGGCTTTCCTTAGTTTTTCCTAAATGTCTACGCAGTCTCTGGTGCTCGTTCATTTCTGTGTAGTGTGAAAATCAATGAGCAGTCTCATGAAACCATTGTCTAAGTAAATTGTCTTACTGATTTATTGACTATAAAAATAGTTGATTCATGTTTAATCAAGCCTGGATTTTAATAATTTCTATATTAAAGTTTCATGATAATGCAGATTCATTTAAAAAGTCTGCATTGCATTACTTCCCAACTAAAGTCTAATCAACGTAGTGGCAGTGCTGATACCATGAGCCAGTTTTAATCTTCTCACAGATACATTGATTGTCACAGTACAGTATATATCTGTGACAAGAAATGACAAAGATATGTTTATGGTCATTTAAATCAGTTTGTTAACCAGAGTCCTCTGACAAGTGTATTTTACACTCCTGGTCACTACTTCTATTTCTTTAGTACAATTCTACTTATAGATTTTCAAACCATCCAGAAATGAATAGAAACTATTTAAAGCAGAAAAAAACAAACAGCCAGAGCTACAGCGAGTGTACGTTGAACATCGCTACTGATCATTTTCCAATTCATATCACCACTTTTTAGATCGATTTCCCTCCTTCTAGACAGCCAGTTCATCATTATGAAAGAATAAACCTGGAGATACTTGAATGACTGCGATAATAAGCTGATAAGCCTAAAGCTGCCACGCCATGAAATACAAAACGGAGCACGTAATAACGTGAAAGGTTTATTATTAGAACGAACAAGATATTTTTCAACATAAACTTGTGGCGTTAGAAAAGGAAGTTTTCTTGTTATAACAATATACTATTTACCTTGTGAAACATTTGATTATAACATGATAACATTGTAATTTTTTACTTATAACAATATAAGTTATTAGATAAATAGTATATTGTTATGAGAAAAGTTTCTCACTCTAACGTGATAACTTTGTGTGTAACATTTAAAATAACCTAACTTTTCATAATACTGGTCCATCTTTCTTTTTCTGGCATGGCAGCTTTAGTGCAAAGACAACAAATCTTTTAACAATTCTGGATTTGATTTATTGAAAAATTAAGCTGTGCCTTTCTGTAGTTACCTAACTGAAGTTTGCAATGTCTGAGTTTCCCTGAATCCACCATGAACAAGAGATTAGATAATGATCTGTTTGCCTTGAGAACTGTACTGAAATGAACTGGGGTCAATGACTCTCTGAAAGATATGAAGTTCATGTAAAAAGCGATGATGTGATTTGGAATAATAATGATGTAAAATGATTTGTAGTTAAGGGGTTAAAACATGAAACTCCACTGGATTCCTTTCAAAATAATTCCATCAGGTCAAAGACAGCAAACTTTTTTCCACATTTAGCTAAACAGTGTTACAGAAGCAAGTTGCTTGGGGGGGAAGTCCAAGTTATAAATCAGCACCAGCCACATGAAGGTCAAGAGTTTTTCTGCCGTGACCTGAAATTGAAACTTCCCGGTGAATCTTTAATCGATGGACAAAAACACAAGTTGCCTGCTCTCAAAAACTGGTTTACAGAATCAGTTAAAACTACACTTTGATTTAAACCTGACTGAAACCCTGACTCGAAAATGCCCTGGATGACCACGCATTTTTAGTATTTACGCCCTGAAAAACACATACCCCAAGTTCATTTTTTTCTCTTTGTACACCAGCCTTCATTTTGAACATGTTGGGTTTTATTTTGATTTTAACGATCACTTTTGTCAACCTAAAAAAGGCTCCTCACACAGTTTATTTATCATCTTCTGTCTGATGCTTTTGAACTTAAGCCCCCTCTGAACCCGAACATTAAGTGCCAAAAGACTCTGCTGTCGTTGTAAATTTTACTTTCCTTGTTTTCTTTCTAAAGGAAGTTGTATATATGTATATTTGCTACCAACTGTTTGTGTACAACTTTGAAGTTAATAAAAATTCTGAGTTATTTTTTAATTAAAGTAATCGGAGTGAACTGTTGTTCTGATGTGGTTGGAGATGTCTTGTGAGGTTAACACACAGTGCAGGATAAACAAACTGAAGTGACAGAAAATACTGTAGAAACATGACTTGGGGTGGAAAGGGTGGGTTCCAATTAAAGCAGCTTTTAGAAATGCTGACAGAAAAACAGAGGAGTGCCCCAGCATGTAATGGCCGGTTTCATTTGGCTCTGGTTGCTACAACTTCCACGTAACCACAGGATACACACGAGTGAGGAAGGAAGTCGACAAACATGATTACATTTAACATAAGTCAAACTTACATTTCCTTGTCTGTGAACAGTTAAACAGTTCACAGACAATGATTTAAAGCTGTTTGATATGAAGGCCAGCTGCTAAGCCCTGCCGCTTTGTGCTCTGTGCTCCAG